>NW_024423897.1:0-1074 GCF_017311325.1 Ursus maritimus | reverse complement strand
CCCCTTAATGCCCATCACCCAATTACCTCATCCCCCCCACCTCACCTCCAGCAACCCTCAGTTTGTTTCATATACTTAAATGTCTCTCATGGTTTTTCTCCCTCTCCGATGACCTCCAGTTCAGTTTTCCCTCCATTCCCCTATGATCCTCTGCACTGTTTCTTAGAGTCTACCTATGAGTGAAACCATATACTTGTCTTTCTCTGACTGCTGTGTTTCACTCAGTATAATACACTCCAGTTCTGTCCAGGTCGATGTAAGTGGTAAGAATTCATCCTTTCGAATGGCTGAGTCATATTCCTTTTTATACATGGAGCCCATCTTCTTTATCCATCCACTTGTGGATGTAAGTCATTCTAGTGAAATTATCAAACCTAAGGAGGGGGTCTGAGGGAGTACCTGACCTTGTGGTTGGGCAGAAGTGTGGGTAGCTTGAACACCCCATTTGTGACTGGCCTCTGCAGTGGGGACAGACTTGTGGGACTGAGCCCTGAAATCTGTGGAGTATGAATTGAATTGTTGGAGAACGTGGCGAGTTGGTTGTGGTTGGTGTCAGGAAATAGAGCACACGGGTGTACTTGAAACGTGAACACATCTCCTCCCTCCACTGCACCAATTGACTGCATAAAGCCCCCCCATGGGGGTCCTCTGTGCTCTGTGGTCTCTTGGAAGAATGGAGTCAGGTTCAACTGGCAGTAGGGGAAGTTGGTTTCCAAGATCAAAGATCTGGAGCCTAGCTGAGACCTAGGTGAAGCCATGGATGCCAAAGTGACCCCACTGCCCCCTTCCTCACTAAGGACTCAGAGATTGTGATATCACAGTTGGTTCCCCACAAAAGGTGGGAATTATCTGACTTTGGGCATTTTATGGGCCTGTGCCCCTCAGTCCCAAGTGCAGAGTAGAGTGATCTGGTAGGTCTCTGATAAAGACTGACGGTTGAGTCCTGCTCTGGACACAAGTGAGCCACCCGACAGAGTCCATTATCAGGACAGATCAGTTTCTTGTGAGACATCTATTCTTTGGAGGAGTGATTGCCTCTTACACTCTTCCTTTCCTGTTGCTTCCCCACCTCCT
>NW_024423896.1:0-2016 GCF_017311325.1 Ursus maritimus | reverse complement strand
GGCAGGAAATTCTTTCTGCGCAGGCGCTATGGGAGCCATTACTAAGGGTGAAGTCTGGGGAAGTGAGGGCAGAGTCGCGCCGTTGTGCTGCACGCATGTGCGAAAGTGAGTGGAGAGGGGCGGGGAAATATGGCACCTTGAGTCCGCTGCCCACTGACAAGGTGGGGAAGATGTCCAGGGCCAAGTGAGAAAGGGTTCAACGTGAAAGGTGGTCCTGTGTGGTGTTAAAAGATGAAATGACGTATCTTCCAATTTCTAAGAGTGAATTTCAGCAGTTAACTTGTTTTTAAATGTTTAGGCATGCTCCACCCGTAGGAGACAGGAGTGAGGTTTTTTAGTTTTTATTTTTATTTTTTTAAGATTTTAGTTATTCATTTGGCAGAGAGAGAAAAAGAGAGGACACAAACAGGCGGAGTGGCAGGAGAAGGAGAAGCAAGCTCCCCGCTGAGCAGGAAGCCCGCTGTGGGGCTCTATCCCGGGACCCTGGCATCATGATCTGACCGGAGGGCATGTGCTTAGCCGACGGAGCCACCCAGGAGCCCGTAGGAGTGAGGTTTTTAATGAGAGAATGTAGAAGGGAAGCAAGGACGGTGTTTGACTGGATATACCTTAAGAAGTTAACTTATTTTTGGAAGGCCTATTTGACTGTAATTGTTTGCTCTTAAGTTCATTTTCTTCCACTCCAGTGTAGTGACTGTGAATTAAGATGTGGTTTCCTTACAGACACAACTGAGGCATTAGAGACACTTCAGTCTATGGCTTCCCTGTTTAATTTCTTGAGCAGTGGAAGCATAGCTGGTACGACACTACGGGGTTTTTGTTTTGTTTTTCATAGGAATTCAGAAACTGTCCATTCAGTGTAACAATGCAAGTCATGATGGTGCAACAATCTTCTGTCCCAGAACTTTAACCCAGTTAAGTCCCACGTGTACAAATCAAAGAGCCACACTGCGTGATGTGCATAACAGCAGACCTGTACATCCAACTGTAATTGTATAAACAGGAGAACGTTTCAACAAGGATGTATTTATAATTACTGTGGGATATGGTATGTTTTCATGTTGCAGTACATTCATTTTCTACTGGTGTGGAAACGCCAGCTTAATATAGCATCGATTAAGGAATGCAATTTGACAGTAAGTTTGATACGACGATATTTACGTAAACACCGAACCAAGTATAAAATATTTTAGCCTCTACATGTGTTATAGTCTGAAATTGTGTAAGAGGGAGGCTCCAGCTCAACCTCACAAATTGTTATGCCTGAAGATTGGGGATAATAATGAAAATTTTTACTTTAGATATTTTATAAGTTTATTTAGATATTTTATAAGATATTTTATAAGTTTATAATTTTTTTTTAAGATTGTATTTATTTGTCAGAGAGAGCGTGCGCACAAGCAAGGGGAGCATCAGGCAGGGGGAGAAGCAGCCTCCCCACTCAGCAAGGAGCCTGATGCGAGACTGGATCCCAGGACCTGAGTTGAAGGCAGACACTTAACTGAACGAGCCACCCAGGTGTCCCAAGTTTATACTTTTAATTTTACAATTAATGATACGCCTATGTGTATTTGTTTTCTATCAGTACCGTAACAAATTGCAAGTATTTAGGAGCTCCTAAAAATATAATTCTGTTAAGTCTGAATTTCAGTGAACTTCGCTGGGCTTTCTGTTTAGGACCCTATAAGGTTAGAGTCAAGGTTTCATGAGGCATTGGATCTTCTCAGGAACCTAGGTCAGCAGTCACTTTACTCTAAATTTTACCTATGGTCGTTTACTACCTACTCAACTGAAAGGAGTACTCGGTATTTTATGTAAGGTTACTGGCATGGGCTGGAATTACAAATAGTTGACAGATTTGAATCAAGTGCAAATCAGAGAATTAATGAGTAGGATTAGCGACCTCTAAATGTACCCCTGCGATTTCCATCACTACCAGCTCCAACCCTCCTCTCCTTCCTCTCTATCCCCCATTGTGACCTCAATCTCTCCACCTTTAGATTTCCATGAAACCTT
>NW_024423895.1:0-2016 GCF_017311325.1 Ursus maritimus | reverse complement strand
GAATGTTGTGGAAAATATGAACGATAATTATTTCTATGCACTTTCAAGGTCGTTTTGAAGTTAATGGCACCGGCTCTCAAGTAGAAAAGAGCAAGAACAAAAAAGGGAAAGAAAGAATGAACTGTGTGCATTTTTAAGGAAAATGATAAAACTAGCATTTAGAGGGTGAGATGGGCCAGGCTGGAAAAAGCCAAGAGTGAGACATCACTCAGAAGCCAAGGGGGAAAGGAAGGAGGGTGAGTGGCCAACACATAGGTACAGGATCATTATTCTAGATTTTCAGAGTTTAGGCAGGAAATTAGTCCAGAAAATAGATCTTTGGGGTTAAAATCCAAGGGAAAAGGCAGGGAAAATGTTAAAAGCAGGGTCAATTATTAAAAAAATAGGCAAAATTTGGATGACTTTACATCAAAATGAGGATTTTTTTTTTTCTCAGCTAAAGGCATCATGGAGAATGTTAACGGTAAGATAGAAGTCATTGGCAGAGTTTACTACTAGTTTTAGGTTAGCATATCTAAGAAGCACCCACAAGTCAACAAGAAAACTCAAAATCAACAATAAAAATAATAAGTTAAATCAACTACTTTATGTGAGAAAAAAAGCACAAATGACATAAAGGTGTCTCTCCAGCATATGTGAGGATGTTCAGTAGCATTAGTAATAAAAGTGCAGTGCCTGAAATGTATGAAAACTTGCAGCGCCACTTATCTACCATTTTAGAAAATTTCAGAGACTTAAAATCCAGAGCTTATAATAAGAAATATAACTTATGAATTACTGATAGGAGGATAGAGAATACACATGAATCCATGAGTGTATATGAACCCCCGTGTAGCTGGTGAGAAGAATTAAAAGTAACCACACATACGCACATTGGGTCTCAGTAAAATGGCACAAGGGAAAAGAATAATAAAATGGAGATCTTGAAATAGTGTGAATTATTTTTAACTCAAGCCTTATTAGTTCCTGAACTTAATAGGAATCGCCAGACTGTCTGTCTACACTAAACTTATTTTCACTTGTCTTCTTACAACATTGTCTATGGCCTAAGCATTTGATTAACAGTCCAGTGACACTGGGTACTATAGGTCTGTCTCTAAACACGGTATTTCCCCAAATAGAAACAGACTCTGGGTAGTCACAGTGTTCTATGGATGTTCCAGGGTTAATATGTCTTGTGCATAGTTCTGACCTGTGTTGTTTACCTTCCATCTCTATGTCTCCTGTGGATATAATCAAAGGACTTCTGGGCTTTCTTAAATCTGATGAGACCCTTGAATCTCATAACATCCCACTACAAGGCAGCCATGGCTACCATCTTGGTCCACAGAGGTCTAAATGTCCCCAGAGTCACTGCTGTCATACATTTTAACCATTCCCTAAGCAAGTGACTTTGTCTGGACACTGCAATGGAAAACCATCATTCAAAGATTTGCAGAGAACAACAATTCATGTTATTATATGAGGTATTATTTTAGATCAATCAGATGGCAGTCAAGTGAGAAAAGAATATTTCTAGGTAGAGAAATCGCAATTCATGCTTACAAGAGACATTTGAATATTTGAGTAATGTGACTTGGACCTGGAAAAGGAAGGAAATATTCTCAGAGGTTAAAAAGTATTAATTCAGTATTTTTCTTTTTATCTAAGAATCAAGAATCTAAGAAGTTCCTATTACAGAGTGGTTTTTGGTTTTATAACTCATGGCAGTCACAATGTTGAAAGATTATGTTCTATGAAAGCAGCTGAAGAAAACTGAGAGTAGAAAATGACTATGGAGATATTGGTCATCTCTGGAGGGTCAGAGGCATGAATTGCAGGATACAAATATGTGAATTACTTAAGACTGCAGAGGAGGGACAAAAACACACAGTTTGCTCTCAGAATTTATTGAGAGTTTACTGGGTTCCAGTATTTTCTTTTTCATGATGCTCACGGTCTCATGAAGGAGATGAACGTGAAAGTAAATAGACACAAAAAATTCAGTAGTTAGAGATATACTCATTAGTTTTGAGG
>NW_024423894.1:0-2017 GCF_017311325.1 Ursus maritimus | reverse complement strand
ATGCATTATAATGTAATTACTGAACATTTAAATTCTCTGTAACTTTTTGCCTGATTAGAGGTAGTGATTTGGTGGAACTCTTGTGTATAAATCTTTGCAGGAATGATACTTCCTTAAGATAGGTTAATAGAGGTAAAATTATGGGGTGTCTGAGAACTCGGCAGGGCCAACGTGGAAGGAACTAGTTATAAGCACGGGTCTGCAGAGCCATACGAGAAATCCTTGTGCTCAAAGCAGGGGAGATTTATGTAGGAACTTCAGTCTCTTAACAGTCCAAGAAGGGGGTAATCTGTTGTGCCTGGACTCCTGGGGGAAAAGCACAGCAGCCATGCAGGCCCCAGATGACTTTGCAGACATCACAGCTGGTCAGGAAGATGTGGGATATCACACAAGGCCAGGGTACCCCCTACAATCCCTACAGCTGGGAATTCCAGGGTGACCCTAGTGGCTTTGGTAGCACAGACTGACATAGACTGATGGTGGGCCTCATAGCTCGTGATGCTCAATAGGTCATTCAGAGAAGCTGAGCCAGTTGTCATATGGCCAGGAAGCAAACTGCTGGGATGGTATCCTATCCCAGGAAAGTACTGGAGCCAAGGCTGGCAGGGAGGTGCAGTACTGGCAGGGTGGCCTGGAATAGGTGGAGGGAGAGTGGCCAGGAGCAGCTTGAGAGGGCTGTCCCCAAGTGGGTTGGCCAGTCTGGAAGGGAGGGAAAGGGCACTGGGGAGAACAGGACCACAGAAGGAGACAGCCTGGAGACACATGCCAGGAACAGCCTATTGGGTGGGGCAGGGGAAAGTCCTGAAGGGAGACAGGCAGGTCAGAGTGGCCTGAGCGGAAGAGGTGGTAGGGGGATTGACGGCTCATCAAAAGACAGTCTTTGGCAGAACAAGGAGGCCTGCGACAAGGGCAAAGTCAGTAGTACATGGTCTCTTAGCCCTATCTCTGCCAGCACCCTCACTGTACCTTTCCTTCCCCCACTGGAGATGGAGATGACCTGCTGGTTTCTGGCCTCAGATGTTGAACCCCACCTGCAGGTGAATCAGAAAGAGCTAACAGCTACTGGCAGTGACCTGGTTATGTAAGTTCTACAAAGGGCTGGAGTGAGGGCGGCAGCAAAAGGCTAGATCTCTGCCTTGGTGTCACTGTAATGGAGACCCTAAGGATTAGATCTCCAGTATGGGATGTGGTACCCTGGGACTGCTGCCCCCTCTCTAGGGGAGACACAGGAGGATTAGGTCTAATGGCCACCTAACAGGTGGAGAAACACAGGCCCAGTTCTTCACACTTCTGATGTTATTTCCCTTCACTTTTAACATATTGACTACTGAAGACCCATGTCTCCTTCAAATCCCCACAGCCTCCTTGCTGGATCAGTTTCCCCTGGTTCTGGGAGCCATGCAGCGCGGTGGGCCCGTGTTTTCACTGGGTCTCAGCAGCTCAAGGGGATCTGAGTCCTAACCTTGTGCACCAGCCTCGGCAGCACGCCTCCGCCTGGGCGCCAATGACTGCACGGGAGCTGAGGAGTGCTTGAGCCAAATTGTCTGCCAGTATTGGGCTGTGGGGGTTCAGGATCCACTTGCTTCCCTTTTGCTAAAGAAGGAGAGCGCTTAAATATTGTTCCTGCAGAAAATAACACTGAGCTACAATTCCAAGTTCAAGTTTCTGTTCAGCTCCCACACCATCAGATGTTCTCACCCTTCTCCTAGGGATGCAAGGAAGGTTCGGGGATTCAGATATTCACAAGGTAATTGAGAAAATTTAGGAAATGGAGAAAATGAAAATCAATTATGCTCAGTCATTTGCAAATTAACTACTATAAACATTTTGTAATATTTCCTCAGTATTGTAGTTGTACTTATATATTAAATGTATAACGATAACATAAAATGTGTAATTTGTGAGTTTAGAATTAAATTTTTCCACGGATTGTAAATTTATTTAACATATGAGCTCTATTTGTGGGGAGGGAGGGCTGGTTCTGGCAAACCTGTCATCTTCTTATTTTAGAGTTCTT
>NW_024423893.1:0-2017 GCF_017311325.1 Ursus maritimus | reverse complement strand
AAGGCAGACACTTAACTGACTGAGCCACCCAGGTGTCCTAATGGGCTGTCTGGATGGATGAGGACCTGACTCAACGGACCCTGTGACCGGGAGCAGCACGCGGCCTGGCGCTGCTGAGGGAGGAAGTACAGCTTCACACTGGAGAAAACCTACTCCCTTCCTCTCTACCATCTGTCCACATGTGAGTATGGTAAGCACCACAGAAAATGCCCAGGCCACCTGAGCAGGTGTGAGAGGAGTACTGCGGTTTGACAGTCAGGAGGTGTGTGTGTTCGCTGGGAGTGAGAGAGAGAGAGGACTCGGACCACGAAAGCTGCCGATGGCGGTGCAGAGCACCCACTCCCCTGCACACCTGCACTGCCAGGGGGGCCGCCCCGTGTCCACACACGGGATGTAGGGGACTCCAAGCCTGATGCTGCAGCAGCCCAGGGTCAAGCACACCTGGTCGGCTCACAGGTGCCCCCAAAGCTCCTTCCCCAAATGAGTGCCTATTCCCTGGCCACGAGCAGTGACCGTGAGAACAGCCTTTGTCTCTTGGCTGCCCCAACGTGGGGCTCATCCTGGGAGTCACCATGGCCATACTAAAGCACAGCCTGCTACGGAGGAGCCAACCACCGTGAGCTCTTAGTCTTAGGAAGTTTATGGCCACTAACACATCTTCCATCTAGGGTGATTCTGCCCCCCAGCGGACCCTTAGCAATGTCTGGAGACATTTTGGGGTGCCATAAGTGGGGGAGGGAGAAAGTGGTACTGCGTCTAGTAGGTGTAGAGATGCTGTAAACATTCCGCAATGAACAGGACAGCCCCACAACAAAGAATGATCAGGTCTGAGTGGCAACAGTTCCTGGGGGAAAAGTCCTGCTCTATTCTGGTAGACTCCATGCTCCCCTCCCCAGGAAGAACCCCACCAAGTGTTCAGTGACACCCCCCCTTAAAGCACACAGCCCTCGGGGAGGCCCCGTGGGCCATGAGGCCCTACAGCCACCCCTTGGAGCAGGAGGGAGAAGGAAGTACAAGCACCGGGAGCTGGGATCCATGAAGAGCGGCAGGTGTTTCCGGTCTGAATAAGGCATGTTAACAAAACCTAATGCCATGTTTGGGAAACAAGAAACTCCCATGACCTAAACGGTATATACGGCAGTGCTGATGAGGCTTTGCAGTAAGGATCCCAACCAGGGGTGTGGCTTCACACTGAGCAATACCAGACTGGGGCAGAAAAAAGCACACCACCAATGTGCTTCCAGCCCTCCGGAGCCCAGTGGCAGTGCAGGGAAGTGGGGCAAGTGGCTGCTGCGGAAACTGGAAGCGATGGACAGAAGGGAGTGGGCACATCCCTAATGGGTGGGTGGGTGAGGTAACACCCCACTCCCTCAGCAGCCAGACCCACATTCAACTCTCAAGAGGGTAAGAACGGCGATCCAGCAAAGATGCCCAAATCTGAAACGTCTCCGCACAATCCCCTGCTCTTGGAAAAGCAGTCAGCCACTCCAACAGCAGCTGCAAGGCCTGGGCTGGGGAACCGCAGGGACACGAGCTCTGGCTTTCTTATTCAGTTTCTCCAGGGCTTTGGGCTCAGCTGGCCAACACACAGGTTTTGGCTGGAACTCTGCTTGACAATGCTATTTCCAAATGCCAGCCTTTGACATTTCACTTGCTGCAAGATTATACTCAATAATTTCTCTAAGATTTTTTTCTTTTAACTAATGAAATAAACTCTCAACTTGGAGCTGGAAAAGTAAAAACAGCCAGGAGCTCTTTTGACTGCTGTAAAGAACACCATTTATTCCAGGGTAAAGCAGGCATATGCAAAATAAGAACACATCCAGCCAGAACTGGCACATGAGGAGAGCAGCAGCTGAGCACGCCAGGCCTGCAGCCTCTCAGCCTGCCCCAGGATGACAACTCCCACGGGGAAGCACCTCTCTGGGGAGGAGTGGCCCTAGGCAGCAGGTAAAGGGGCATAAAACTGAAGACAATCCTGGGCGCCTGGGTGGCTCAGTCAGTTAAGCATCTGCCT
>NW_024423892.1:0-2019 GCF_017311325.1 Ursus maritimus | reverse complement strand
GGGGGGGGGCAGCTTTTGAGGAAGCCACACGCTGCTTCTCCAAGGGCACCCTGGAAGCCTAGAAGAAAGGAACTGGGGACTGGCAGGGATCATTGCCAAGCAGTGCTCCCAGGATTCTGCCCTGTGACCCGGGGAGAGGGTCTCGGTACTCCCGCTGAACCGAGGGCACACTTCCCTGTCGGGAGCCACTAAGCAGAGTCATTCTTTGTTTTTTTCTCTATGCGAAGCGGTTGGCAGCAGCCCCCCCAGCCGTGGGCACAGCTACGGCCAATGCAGTAAAAGGATCGCCGAGGGAGCCAGCGGGAGCCCCGTGTGGGAGCCGACTTCTCCAGGCTCCTAAACCATCTGTGTCATCGAGAAAGAAGGCGCCAAGTCGTCCTGGGTTCAACTCCTCGTTTGGCATCCCGTTAGCTTTTTGGCCCTGGGCAAAGTACTGCTCTTTGTCTCGCTGTTCTCATCTGTAAAATAAGGACAGAGGACCCCTCTGACGGGGTCTGTCATGAAAAGTAAATTAGACAAGGGTCAGTGGAGTGTTCGGCCACTGTGTGGCTTATAAAAGGATGGACTTATTTAATTAATATATTTTTTAATTGATGTATAGTTTTTTATTTTTTCTTTCCCCAGCAGGGGCCTCTGCTTCGGCGTCACCCTCTGCCCTCACACCTCCCCACACACCTTAGCGTCCTTCCCCAGGACCCCTAAATCCCAGGGATGACACCTGGGCTTGTAGCTAGTCTGGGTCTGCTTGAGTCTCTGGGTACCCTGAGCCAGGGGCTCGCCACCAGCGTGGATTTTGCCCTGTGGGGACATTCTGGCAATATCTGGAGACATTTTCGGGTGTTGAAACTGGGCAAAGGGTTGTTACTGGCGTCTAGGGGGTGAAGACCAGACGTGATGCTCTACACCCTACCAGGCACAGGAAAGCCCCCCAAACAGAGAAGGATCTAGTCCAAAATGTCAATACCGCAGAGCTGGAGAAGGCCTGCTCCGGACTCGGCATCTGGGTGGGGGTGAGGCCAGCACAGGAAAACGCATGAGGTGCCTGCCTCCAGCCAGCCCGTGACCCACGAGAATCTGGATGTGTCCCCACCCCACCCATCAGACTCGTGGCAGGAAGGGAGAGCACCCTCCGGGTGATATTTCCATTCTCCCACATTCCCTAAAGAGTTCCGCAAAACAAAAGCAACCCCGTGACACGAATTATGTGTCCCGAGAAGCCGTGTGCAATATGCATTCATGTAAATCAATGAACAGAAACCAATTGCTGGGGCTCCAATTGCTAGACAAAGCCTCGGAACTAACGCCTGTAATTTGAAGTATTCACGAAACTGAGAAAAATCTATCCACGGTGCCGGGCTTTCCTCTGTCTCCCAATGGCACTTCCGGCCTTTCAGCTGTCACTCAGCCGGGGCTGCGCCGAGAACGGAGCTTCTGCTCCCTTGGTCACTGGGGTCCCCTCCGAGTTAAACCCTTGCCCGGCGCCCATGCCCTCACTGGAGACAAGAACCAAGAAGTATTCTTTCTGCTAGGCCCTGATTACCTTGGTTACAGTCAGGGACAAACCAATCAACCTAATTAAAGGGGGCAAGGGTGGGGTAGATCGGAAGGGGAGTGTATGAGAGGTTGCTCTGGAAATTTCTAGCACCTCCATAGTTATTTCCTCAAAATGGAGTCTGAATGAAACTCCCTCCCCAGCTTACTAGAAGACAACTGACCTCTCCCTTTTGGTCTATTTCATGTACCAAATGCCATCGGTCCTGAAGACTTTGCCACGAACAGCCCGCTCAACATCAAACCAGATCTTGATGTGATGCTTCTTCAATGCTACCATTGCAGGGGTGCCGAATCTAGGAGACCGCAATGCACCACACTGTTTGTGTCTTTCTGACCGAGCAGCATGATGTCTGAACCACCCCTGCCCAAGAACACAGTTCATCACCAAAGAAAGGAATCCGGCCATCACCTTGAAATGGCCTGCAAGGCCTATGACAGGCAATGAGAGTCTTAATTCATTTTTTT
>NW_024423891.1:0-2021 GCF_017311325.1 Ursus maritimus | reverse complement strand
AGGCAGATGCTTAACCGACTGAGCCACCCAGGTGTCCCAACAATGTGGTTTATATTGAACACCTGCTTTCCTTCTAGAGTCTGGAATCTTGGTACCTGTGAGGCAGGGCGTGCCTACGGGACCAGTATCCCCAAAACAACGTGGGCACGGAGTTCCTAATGAGCCTCCCTGGTAGATGACCTTCTACACATGTCACAACTCTGCTCTGGGTCTTAAGCAGAGGATTCCACTGAGGCAGGAAACTCGTGGCGGCCTGCACTTGGTTTCCTCTAGATTTTGCAACATGTGCCTTTTCCCTTTGCTGATTTTGCTTTATATCCGTTGGCTGCAATAAGCCGTAGTCATGAGCATGACTATATGGTGAGTCCTCCTAGTAAATCCTGCAATCTCCAGGTGGGCTTGGGCACCTCGAACATAAGGTGCCCAGTTAATTTCATCTTTGACAAACAAGCTTCTCTGCTACCTTTCCACATACTGATGCAGTTCGTTCGTTCGTTCATTTGTTTGTTCATTCATTCATTCATCACTCACTCTTTCATGTCTACAAAGTGCCAGAGGTGGGCTACATGCTGGCAGTATAGCTTTTCCCAGTATCTGCAGAGCCTAATCCTTCTGCTTCGGTCAGGGGCTCCCTGAGCAGCCCTTCCCAAGGGCACTGTCCTCCCTCTCACCCTGACTACATAGTAGAAGGTATCAAGGTCAGGCCTCAACCATAAGGTTTGAATCCCTGTGTGTTCAGGAAGGGGTCTGGGCATATCGTGCTCCAAGCCTTCTGGGTGACTTCAGCATGAAGGCAGGTTTGAGGCCGAGGACCACAGATCTATCCCTTTATCTTATTTTCCTTCATCGCACTTAGTGTTATGTGGTAAGTTTTCTTTATTTTTTTTAAAATGCTGCCTGTCTTCCAATTAGAAAATACATTTGATAAGAGCAGGGCATTGGTCTCTTGTGTTCACTGTGATGTCTTTGGTGCTTAGAACAGGACCTGCCATATAATAGACACTCAGTAAATATTTGTTAAATGAAAGAACATATTATGTTCATTCGAATGGCATTCAGAGCTCTCCATGATCTGAAAAAGCCAACTCTTCCTGCTGTTCTCATTCCCTTCTCTCATATATACTCCACGCACTGTGGACTATAATGGTTCCAACTCATTTTTCATATTCATCAGTCTCTCTCTATTGGAGCCATCTGGGCACATATACCTCTGCCTCCTCCACGAGATGGGAGGCGCCACGTCTCCCTGGGCTCTCTTAGCACGGCTCTGCTCAGAGCAGGTGTTCAGCCTGTGAGCTGCACCAAATGCATTCTGGATCCATGAAATCAACCACATTTCAGAGCAAGGATAATTAAGCCACTGATTTTAATTAAGCCACTGGATGAACAGCTCCCCAGAAGAGAGGATTACAGCCACTGTCTTACTCCTAGCTTGGTACCTTGATCCAAATTGCCAGTGGTTACAATGCCTGACATCACCGTCTGATGCATGCGTGCCTTGCTTTTCCTACATTTAATGCTTGATCAGCTGGGCCAGCATTTGAGACCCTGGTGGCAAGAATGGGAAGTGACGGGGCTTCCAGGCTGCCAAAGCGGAGGTTCCAGCACTAACCCTGGGTCAACTTTCTCTGCTGTTCACGTGCCGCGGGGAACTTGATTAGGAAGAGCTGGGGACCTCGCAGGTGTCCCTGTGGTACAGAGGGCTTCCTCAGGACAGCTCTGGGGGGTGCAAACTCTTCACCTCGGTCTCCAGACGCTTTAAACACAAGCCAAAGGAAAGCTCCCTGGGGGAATTTAAGGGACATTTCACTTCTGTGGGTCTCCTATAACAAAACTTATATTGGTTTCCTTATTGTAGAATGGATATGAGATTTTTTCTTTATTCTTTGAACAAATAGGATCGTATTCCAAATTCTTCCAGCTATTTTGGGGTGAATTTTATGTATATAAAAAAGGGAGATGCTGTAATTCTCTGAAAAAACATTCCCTCCAAAAAAAAAAAAAAAAAAAAGGAAAAAAAA
>NW_024423890.1:519-2022 GCF_017311325.1 Ursus maritimus | reverse complement strand
CTAACCCTAACCCTAACCCTAACCCTAACCGAAATCTAACCCTAACCTTAACCCTAACCCGAACCCTAACCCTAACCCGTACCCTAACCCGAACCCTAACCCTAACCCTAACCCTAAACTGAACCGTAACCCTAACCTGAACCCTAGTCCTAAACCGAACGCTAACCCTAACCCGAACCCTAAAAGGACCCTAAACCTAAACCTAAACCTAACCCTCAGCCTAACCCGAATCCGAATTCTAACCCTAACTTAACCCTTACCCTAACCCTAACCCGAACACTAACCCTGACGTGAACTTGAACCCGAACCCTAACCTTAAACCAAACCCGAACCCGAACCCTAACCCTCAGCCTAACCCGAACCCTAACACTAACCCAAACCATAACCCTAACCCTCACCCTAAACCTAACCCTAACCCTAACCCTAACCCTAAAACTAACCCGAACCCTAACCCTAACCCGGACCCTACCCCTAACTCGAACCCTAACCCGAACCCTAACACTAACCCGAACCCGAACCCTTCCCTAACCCTAACCCATACCCGAACCCTAACCCTAACCCTACCCAAACCCTAACCATAACCCAAACCCTAACCCTAACCCTAACCCGAACCCTAACCGTAACACTAACCCTGACCCTGACCCTGACCCTAACCCTAACCCTAACCCGAACCCTGACCAAAACCTGAACCCTAACCCTGTGGCGAACCTGAATACGAACCCGAACCCCGAACCTGAACCCGAAACCAAACCCCTAACCATAACCCTAATCCTAACCCTGACCCTGACCATGACCCTGACAATAACCCTCACCCTAAACCCTTAATCCTGACCCTGAACCTAACCTTAAACCTGACCCTGACCCTGACCCTAAACCCTAAACCCTGACACTGACCCTGACCCTCACCCTAACCCGAACCCTGACCCGAACCCGAACACTAACCCTGACGCGAACTTCAACCCGAAACCTAACCCGAACCCTAACCCGAACCCTAACCCTTACCCTAACCCTAACCCTAACCCTAGCCTAACCCTAAACCTAACCCTAAACTAACGCTAACCCGAACACAAACCCTAACTCTAACCCTAACCCTAACCCAAACCCTAACCCGAACCCTAACCCTAACCTGAACCTGAATCCTAACCCTAACGTGAAACCTACCCCTAACCCTAACCCTAACCCTAACCCTAATCCTCACCCGAGCACTTACCCTAACCCTAACCCGAACGCGAACCCTAACCCTAAACCTAACACTAACTATAACCCTAACCCGAACCCTAACCCTAACCTTACCCCTAAACCTAACTCTAACCCTAAACCTAACGCGAACCCTAACCCAAACCCGAACGCGAACACGAAACCACACCCTAACCCACACCCTAACCCTAACCCTAACCCTAACCCGAACCCGAACCCTAACCCTAAACCTAACACTAACTGTAACCCTAACCCGAACCCAAACCCTCACCGTAACCCTAACCCTAACCCGAACCCTAACCCTAA
>NW_024423890.1:0-455 GCF_017311325.1 Ursus maritimus | reverse complement strand
CCAAACCCTAAGCCTAACTCAACCCTAATCCTAACCCTAATCCTAACGCAAACACGAACCCGTACCCGAACCAGAACCCTAACCCTAACGCGAACCCTAACCCGAACTCTAACCCTAACCCTAACCCTAAACCTAACACTAACCGTAACCCTAACCCGAACCCAAACCCTCACTGTAACCCTAACCCTAACCCTAACCCTAACCCTAACCCGAACCCAAACCCTCACCGTAACCCCAACCCTAACCCTAATCCGAACCCTAAACCTAACCCTAACCCTAACCCTAACCCTGATCCGAACCCTAACCCGAATCCTAACCCTAACCCTAACCCGAACCCGAACACGAACCCAAACCCTCACCGTAACCCTAACCCTAATCCTAACCCTAAACCTAACCCTAACCCTAAGCCGAACTGTAACCCTAACACTAACCCTAACACTCAACCTGACCCTAAC
>NW_024423889.1:0-2022 GCF_017311325.1 Ursus maritimus | reverse complement strand
TTATGAGCAGCATGACTAATATTCATAGAGCAAAGCCCTTTTGGCAATTATCTGGTTAAATTTAGGTTTCTTAACTAAAGATCAGAAGCTTTGGAACATTAATGGATGATATACTGTATCTTATATCCTCATAGATAACTAATAAGCACATATGCAGATAAACAAAAATGAATAATATCAAAATATTTGTCAAGCATATTTCTATATAAACGGGTTTATATATAAATTCTCTTGAAAACTAGGCATTGATCTTAACTCTGCTTCCCATTTTACTTTCTTTCCTTGACTTTTTCTGCACTAAACTATTATTTGCCATAAAACTAAGAAAACATATGCATCAGCATATCCTATAACCAGTGGATCCTAAGAGTTAATTTATTGGCAGATTTCATGCAAAATAAATAAGAATGGTAGAGAAATAGCAGGCTGAGTGTATTAAATTTTCCTATTAGAAAATACTACCTGATTTTGTGTAGGCCTCGTCATATATCTCTTTGGTAGAGAGCAGGGCATAAAAGGGCATGTTTATAGCTATAAAATATTTATATTCATAAAAGAGAAAGTAAGTTCATATGACCACTGTTAGAAATTTTAGAATTTGGAAGTTAAAAAAACAAAAACAAAAACTAGAAACTTTAAGAAGCAACAGTTATTGTTTATGGTTTCATTCTCCCAGGAGATAGATTAGATGTAATGTGGATTTGTGAAAAGAGGATTGAAACAGGAATCAGCAGACCTAGCTAGAAGCTCTAAACCCTTCAGCAAATTACAGCTAAGTCCTTAGTCAATGCACTTGTCTAAGCCTCGGCTTTCTTCACTTTTATGTAGGGAATGACTATATCTACTCTGAGTAACTAAACTGGTTATTATGGATAATGATAATATGAATGAAAACATTTTTTACATTCTAAAAGGACTACAGTATATTCAGAGTAAGCCAAACGATGAAGCTGATGGCATAGTTTTGCTACGACTATACACTTCCTGGTCCAGGCTACAGCATTTGAGTTGACTATTCAGAGAAGCTAGGGGCAACGTAATTAAGAGGGTATATATCATTCTTGGGGTCAAGGAGGGAAGCCAGAAGTCAAAGCCACAGAAGACATAGGAAACATCATTTCCAAAGTGTGTGACAAAGCTGTTAATGGGAAATTATTTATAGAGTCAAGAGCCAAAAGAAACAGGGAAAAAGACAAGAAATCTATCACCTATGGGGATGGATGGCTGTGAGGGAGGCTGTTGACAATTGGAGGGTAAAAAAGGCACTTTATTGTGCTTATTTTATGACCCTGAACCTGGAGTCTGATGAATTAAAGGGGCAATATTGTGCTGGGTGACGTTTAAGAGAGACTACCTCTAGGCAATAACTTTCATATTAACCCTCATAAGGTCGGTGCCATTCTCTCCTTTACAGTATGAACAAGAAATATTATTACAGGGAGATGAAAGGATATACCAACTTTTACATAGTTAATAGTTGCAGTGATGTGGCCTATGGAACCTGTGTTTTTTATTTTCAGTCTTTTGGGGAAGGTATGGTCATACAGAGTTACCCATAAAGTTAAAAGTTATGTATATCCCACATTTGTTAATTTGAAACTTATTCTTCTGTAAACCAATTAATTTTGTCTTGTAATGCTCTTGTTACAGTGAACTACAAAATCAATAAAAAAGCCAAACTCCTTTTTTTCAGAATCCAATAACTATAAACAAAGTATACAGAAAAGTTTTGTATTTTTATGCAGTAAAAAACTGTTTACAGTAATATCTCTTACACATTAAAATTATTGGTTGTTACCAATCACATGAAATAAAAATAAAATTTAAGAAAATTAAGTGAATTAGAGAATCATATTCTATACTAGATCCTAAAGGTCATATAAAGGTCAAGGCAACAGTTGGTGCTCTCATAGCAAAAGAAAAAGTGTCAGTTCAAGCTAGGAAAAGCAAAGTGTTAAGACTGTGCTGATCAGTTACTTCGTGAATGATACTAAGAAATTGTCAGAGGTAAATAAAATCAAG
>NW_024423888.1:0-2023 GCF_017311325.1 Ursus maritimus | reverse complement strand
ACACACACACACACACACACACACGAGGATTTTAGTTTTTACAACGCGGAGGACTCCAAAGCAGTGACCTGCCTCGTGTGCGGTATCTACAAGTGCTGTATCTGCAAAGGTGTGTGATAGACAGTACCTTCAGCCTCTGGCCCACTCAGCTCTCTTCTCTCTTGTCTCCCAAAGTCATAGGCTGCCATACCCTGAGCCTCCACCGGGGCCTTCGCAGCTCTCCCCGGGCGCTTCCTCCCAGCCGGCGCCATCCCGAGGTGTCTCCTGCACCTTGTGAGCGCAAACACGCATTAAAGAAATGGGGACATGGTCAGTGAGCGATGCCAGGCAAGGGTCCTCTGTGCAGATCAGAGTGGGCGTGTCCTCGTGTCTCTCGTTGGACCGGGAGGGGACAAAGACGACGCGGACGGCGGACGCCTACCCGCCCCCGCCCCCGCCCCCGGCTCAGACCCAGGGCACGCGACCTGCCCCGGGGCATCTGAGGGCCAGGGCCTTCCGCCACATTCTTGCCTCTACGTTGGGACGGAGGCCATCCCCACCCCTAGGTCCTCGCGGGACAATGTGCTGGTCTGGAGGCCCAACCGTGGCCGGGACAAAAATAAATGTCCCCTCCGAATGGATGGGGAATAAGCGTTCTGCCCCTGTCCGGGGACGGTCAGGTCTGGGGGGGAGGGGGGGCTCCTCGACACGCCATCTGGACCCCAGGATGACCTCGGGGGACCAAACTGTGCGGCCGGGCGGCCGGGCAGGAGGGACAGACGCAGACGGCCCCTCCTCACCAGGTGCGACCTTCCCAGGAAGTGGGGACCGTCAGACCCGCTCCCCGCCCTGCCGGCCCTGCCAGCCCTGCCCTCAGGGCCCTCGTCATGTCCTGTCAGAGCCCCAGAGGACCCTGTGGGGACATCACCTCAGAGGTCAGCCCAGCCGCCGCTGTCCCACACCCTGATCCCCTCACGTCTGAGGAGAACCACGCCCCCCCCCCATGGCCACCGGTCCGGCTCCCTACCCGCCTGGGCCTCCCTGAGGGTCCCTATGCCCCACCCCATCCTCTGCCTCTCTGTCCCTCCCTCCATCCCTCCATCCGCACAGCGACCTCCACACCACGCCCTCCGCGATGCTCCTCTGAGGGCCAAGGGATGGAGAGGAGCGAGACAGCCTCGCCTGGGCGGGAGCGTCCCTGATTGGCCGGCACAGCGCGCATGCGGGAGGCGGGACCTCGGCCGAGACACGCCCCCTGGACCAACTGCCGCCCAGGCGCTGGTGCCGAGGGTCGAGGGTCGAGGATCGAGGATCGAGGATCGAGAATCGAAGATCGAGGATCGAGGATCCAGGACTGAGGCCCGGGCCGGGCCGTTGCAGCTCTACCGTTCAGGGACGTTTCACAGGCCGTCTTCCTGGGAAAGGACAAAAGGATCCGGGAGTGTGGAACAGGTAGGTGCTCAAGCCTCCGCCTTCCTGACGTGGGACACTTTAACAATTCCTGGCCAGTCTCCTCCCGGGGCCCTTCCCACCCACTGCTTCCACTCGCAGAGGAATAGCCATCCTCCCGCGTGTCCCGTGTAAACCACCCCCCTCCGTCTTCTAGGGTTTGTTTTTCGGTTGGTTGGTTGGCTGGTTGGTTGGTTGGTTGGTTGGCTGGCTGGCTGGTTGGTTGGTTGGCTGGCTGGCTGGTTGGTTGGTTGGTTGGTTTTTGTTTTGTTTTAGAGACCCGTGTATGTATCCTTGACTGTCCTGGCCTCCTGGTGTGTTGCCTGGGTAGTACAATAAATTGTATCGCGTTCTGCCTCGTGTTCCGCCGCTTCCTTTTTCGCCCAACATTGTGTCCTAACAGTATCACCTATACTATTCCGCGGAGCCGTACTGCTTTCATTTTCCCTGTTGTAGCATTCCACTCCTCAATTCATTCATCCGTTTTCTTGTCCATGGACATGTGGGTACTTTCCACTTCAGAGCCCTTAAAAGCGGTGACGCTAGGAATATTCTGATGTCTGGCATACGTGCAATTGAGTTTTGCAGCGTTTGA
>NW_024423887.1:0-2025 GCF_017311325.1 Ursus maritimus | reverse complement strand
AGGATTTCTTCAGAGGCTGGAGTTCACTCTGATTCACAGAACCTTCCTGGAGGAAGGACCTCGAGGGATCTTTTAGTTCACCCGTCTGCCTTTGGGTAGGTCAGTCATTTACTGTCCACTGTTGACAGTCGCAATGGGGTCAGGGACTTTTAAGGGGCTCCTTCAAGGTCACACAGCTTAGATGTTCAGGGATGTGTTTACATCGTCCCAAGTCCCCCGAAGATGGGTGGGTGACTAAGAATTGTCTGCTCCGTCTCCCCAAGCTCCCTAGGGCTTTCTCCATTTCGTTCTCCCACCTGGTGCCCAACGTCCTTTTGATATTGTGGGGTCCTGGGCCCCTTAATACCTGGCCTTGGCTGCCTTTTTTGAATCCCTTTCTCTCACTAGAATTTATCTCTCTGTGTCCCTGCTGACCCTGTCAGGTGGCTAAAGTCAATTTGGTCAAACTCATTTGCACTAAAGCATTAATGGCCTGTTATAGCAATCCTTCCGGGGAAGTGCTGCACTCTAAAACACCCCATCTAAATGCTGGGCGAATGCTGTACGCTGCCACCAGGGGCAGGCAGGCTGAGAGATATTTTGGGGAGGTGTTCCTTCTGATTAGGCAAAGCACTTGAACTACACAAAGGCAAGTCTCCCCAGCATTTTCCAGTTCTGAGACGTCTTTCCCAGGAGAGCTTCAGTTGCCTTAATCTGCAAAATGGGGATGGGGATTTTTGCCCGGAAGGAAGGGGTTGGGTCTGCTGTTCTCTTACGGCATTAAGATCAGTCTAATTCCAGAAATCAAATCTGGGGAGGCACAGGCTGTCAGGCAGCCAGCAAAATTAGAGAAAATTGGAGTAAACACAATGTGTGTTTTGTCAACTGAGGTGGGGAGAAGGTGACTGGGTGCCAGTCTGCAGTGTCGGGCTCTCTGGGGTGTAGGTACTCGGTGTATGTGCCTGTTTGGAGTTGCTGTGTGCTCTGAGCTAATGAATTCAAAGGCGCGAATGAAGGCTTAGAAAAGAATGCCTCTACCTGGATAGCTTCTGGAGAACCTTTCATTTACTTGAATCACGTCTTAGATCTGCCCTCTGTGATCAAACTAATGAGGAGTAGCACACACAACAAAGGCCCTTGGCGTGGGATAAAAAAGCCACCATGCTCAATAGGAATGGCGGAGAGGGAAAGCAGTACGTGATTGAAGGGCTTCTGGGATTCACTGCCTGGCATCAGCTTTACAAAGCAGGGCTTCTTCTTTTCTCTGCACTGGGGGATGCAAGCATCAGGAACGAGAGCTAGTTGCCCTTTGATTGAATCCTTTGTAATGAGGAGGTCTTTTATAAAGGACGTACACAGGGGGAGCTGCCAGTTCCTGACAATCCACTTGCTTTAATTGATCAAATATTTTTATTCCCGGTTCATCCCTTTGAGGGAAAATTTGCTTGGCGGAAGACAGGTACAAGATGGGTGATGGGAGCGAATCCATGAGCCTGGTGCTCCGGAAGTGGGAGCTGAACGTGAGGAATAAGTGTCGTTTCGGCTAATAGTGGCACGGGTCGTCCTAGCAACTGCAGGGGTTTGGGTGGCCTGGAAGGCGGAGTAAAAGGGTATGAAGTACCCTTAATCTTCATTATCTAGAAACTATAGCATAGTGCAAGATGGCATAGGCAATGCCCACAGGGGAGAACGAGCGATCTAAGTAAACGGGTTGTGTGTAGGAAAGTCAACAGGACCAGCCCGGAGACAAACGGTATTTACCCTCAGTGTCTGGGATTAATTGGGAGTGGCGGGGACTGTGGTGAACTGCTAAGCAATCAGGCTATCAGGGACCAACCTCTAGAGAGTAGTTCAAAGCACAGTCTTTTCAATCAGAAAAAACCTGAATTCGAATTCAAATTCTCTGGGGTGCCAGGGTGGCTCAGTTGGTTAAGCCTCTGACTCTTGATTTGGGCTCCGGTCATAATCTCAGAGTTGTGAGATCGAGCTCCACCTCGGGCTCTGGGCTGGGTGTGGAGCCTGCTTGAGATTCTCTCTCTCCCTTTC
>NW_024423886.1:38534-45569 GCF_017311325.1 Ursus maritimus | reverse complement strand
AGGTCCTCTTGCAGCACATGAAGGACAATCATAAGCCTGGCGAGATGCCCTACGTGTGCCAGGTTTGCAATTACAGATCGTCAGCCTTTGCTGATGTGGAAGCACATTTCAGAAAATGCCATGAAAACACTAAGAATTTGCTCTGTCCATTTTGTCTCAAAATTTTCAAAACTGCAACGCCATACATGTGTCATTATAGGGGACACTGGGAAAAGAGTGTTCATCAGTGTTCGAAATGCCGGCTACAGTTTTTAACTTTCAAGGAGAAAATGGAGCACAAGACCCAGTGTCATCAAATGTTTAAGAAACCTAAGCAGCTAGAGGGATTGCCCCCTGAAACAAAGGTAGTTATTCAAGTGTCACTGGGACCTCTTCAACCAGGATCAGTGGAAGTAGCATCCATTACTGTGAACACGTCTGATTCTGAACCATCACCCTCCAGGTCTAAAAGTAGAATTTCAAAAAAACCTCGTTAATTCTAGTTTCAGTAAATCTAAAACAGGTATTTCAATCAAAGTCAAAAATCCCATAAAAATTTTAAAAAAATCCTGGAACCATGTCCTTTGGATCAAAAAGGCAATGATAAGACAACATGGCTAAGCTATACTACCCAGTTATTTAATCAAATACTAATCTAGATATTGCTATGATGGCATTTTGTAGGTATTGTGGCTGACATCTACAGTCACTTGCCTTTAAGTAAAGGAGTTAACCCTCGATAGTATGGGTGGGCCTCATCCAATCAGTCGAATGCCTTATGAGCAAAAACTGTGGTTTCTTAAAGAAGAAATTCTACCTTAAGACTGTGGCATCAACTCTTGTGCAAGTTGTCAGCCTTGCCAGTCTGCCTTACAAATTTTAGACCTGAGAGCCTAGCCGCCATAATCGCATGAACCAGTTCCTTGAAATAAATCTACCTATCAATCTATCCATCATCTATCTATCTTTCGCCTTTGTGCACATCTGTGTGCACACATGTGCACTCTCTCCTATTGGTTCTGCTTCTCCAGAGAACCCTGACTGATACAGCCTCCCACTGGCCAAAATTACACAGAGGCCAGCTGGCAAAGGAGCCTGATAAGTGCAGCTCCTTGTGATTCTGTGCAGAATAGGGGATGGCCGGGAAATGAATGTGATTAGCACAGTCTCTTGCCTGAAATGGCATTCAGAATTCTCTTATTTAATATTTTCCTGGAATGCTCCTTTCTTCTATAGTTCCCAGATGTTTGCACAGCAAAAGCAGCTAGCCTTTCTTGAGTATTTACTGTGCAGCATGCCCTGTGCTAGGTAATTTACATGTATTATCTCATTTAATCCCCTAGACTATCCAGGCAGGCAGATACTATTATTATCTGTTGTGCAGAGGAAGAAACTAAGAAATGAAGGCACTGAGCATTTAAATAACATGCTTAAGATCACACAGTATTCCAGCCTCCTGGCTCCTTCCTTCCAAACAAAGGAGTGTAGTCAGAAGTTCATCCATCTGGGCATCCCACAAGCCTGGATTTGAATCGAGGGTCTAGGATTTACTACCCTTGCCACATTGAGCAAAGCTGTGAGCTTTGCTCAGATTTCATTTACTCATCTATAAAATGGGCTATGAGACAGAGTTGAAGGAGTCAGAGGAGGTCACATGGAGGCTAGATTCTGTAGGCTGCCTTTTAGTTTTGTTGATTGTTTCCTTCGCTACATGGAAGCTTTTTATATAGATGAAGGGGTATAGGTTTCTATGTAGACATAAGTTTTCAACTCCTTTGGGTAAAAACCAAGGAACATGATTGCTGGATCATGTGGTAAGAGTATGTTTAGTTTTGTAAGAATCAACCAAACTGTCCTCCGAAGTGATTGTACCATTTTGTACTCCCCCCAGCAGTGTATGAGAGTTTCTGTAGCCCCAGCCTCCCTGAGAACTTGTTAGAAACACAGATGCCTGGCCCCACCCCAGACCCCATGCATCAGAACCTCCGGGGGTGGGATCAGCAAGCCCTGGGGGTGAGGCAGGTGTTCACTCCAGGTTGAGGAGTCCCTCACCTGGAGCTTACCCCTCCCCCCCAGTTTCCTGCATTTGGGGCCGTTCAAACTGGAGTGGAAGACACTCCGAACACGCACTCCGAGCCCCCAGCTGCTCTTGCCCATTTACACGCCTTTGCCTTCCATTCCCTGTGCCGCCTTACTGGGCATCATACTGGCTCCCCTGCGTTTCCTAGCTTTCTTTCAAAATCTGAGTCGTCTTTCTTCCTCTGAAGACCCCTGAGCCATCAGCCCTGCTCTGAAGCCACAGACACTAACATCTGTAACTCCCATTCTGCACTTGCCGGTCTATTTTAGATAGTCATTTCCCCAACAGGCTAGCCGTGCCTTGGGGGGCAGCACCCTTGCCCTGGAATTCCCCCTGTCTCCCGCCCCGTGACCCCATGCACACCCTGGGTGATCTCAGGTGGTGGGCCCAGAAAGCTTTTTCTCCAAAGGAGATCCCCGAGCCAGTGTGTAAATCAAAAAGGATGGCCTGGGGGCACGGGGACCTCACAGTTTCCTCCTAGGATCTTCCTCCCAGCACACAGCCCAGGGAGCAAGCCCTCCCCTTCAGGCCCCTTCATGTTATTCCCCACGTGGATTAGAGGCTGAACACAAACAGAATACAAAAGACAAAAGACAGGGAGCTTTCCTTGCTGTCAGAGTCTATAAAAGTCTTGGAAGTGACAGCAGGAGCTCTTGCCTGCTGCTGCCGCCCTGAAATCCAGAAAGAATCAATTTCAGACCCAGGGCCAAATACTGCCCCAGGGGGCGTGCCTGTGACAGGCACTGACTCCGCCCCCGCCAGAGATCTGGAGTCGGGGAGGGAGGGGCGGGGAGGAGGGGGCGTCCCGAGGTTTACAAAAGCAATGCACACCTCGTTCCGCCCCCTCCTTTTCACTGGCTCCTATCGCTCTGTCCCTTCTCTGCAACCCGCTTCAGTCCTCATCAGAGCCACAACTAAGATAAATCATTTTCTTTCTTGCCCCATGAAAGCCAGACCATGACCCCTGGATAGGGACTGTGCCATCTTTCCCTTTGGATCCCAAGTCCCCTAAAAACAGGTATGTTGTCAGTACGTGCTTGCAGGTCATAGATAAAGACTGTTCAGGGTTCCAGAAATTACATTAATTTATCCTTATGGATTGCAAGAAGGGAATTATTTTTCAGGGGCCAGCAAGTGTGTGAGCATGTGTGTGCATGCTGAGACATCTCAAGACACAATGTTAGTTTTATTTGCTTACTTATTTATTTCAGGAATATTGTTCATCCTGTAAGTTAGCCTTCTCCATTTGGTAGAAACAGGGAGCTCCCAGGCTAGGATTGCCAGATTTAGCAAATAAAAGCACAGGGCATCTGTAAATTTGAATTTCAAATAAATAGCAAATAATTTTTAATATAAATATATCCCAAGTATTGCATGGGACATATGTATACTAAGACCGTGTTTGTTGTTTATCAGAAATCCAAATCTACTGAGTATTTTATCTGGCAGCTCTGTTTGTATTTTATCTGGCAAAATACGGTCTGAGGACAATTCAAGTAGAGAAGGGCAAGGGGACTCTGGTAGAAGAAAAAGAATAACTAAAAATTGTATTATATTTTATTATACTTTTTTTTAAAAGGAACAAAACCAAAAATTGCTTCTGCAACACATTTCTTAAAAGCAGAAATTAGGCTCCTTTTATGTGAGTGCAAAGGTAGGTGCCAAGCTGGGGTCTCAGATGGAGTGATTTTAAATCTCAGAAAGAGCTTAGCTGTTTTTGTAAAAAGGAAAGTTGGCAAGTGATTAGTGCCGATGTGGCCCAGCTGCTCTTTTGTACTTTGAAAGAAACAATTAAAATGGCTGGGACATTAAACTTTAAAGAGCTGTGTCGTTCATATTCAGAAGCTAATTTTAAAAGGAGCCTGATACCTGGGAGAGGAAGGGACATTTCTGAAAGGACATGATTTCTGTCCAACTCTTTGGTCTTGAAGACTCTACATTTTGGACAATCATTTTAAATAGTTCACAGGTATTATAGATAAATAGACAAATACCAGGGTAAGAAAGTTTTCTCTTGCTTGGGCATGAAGAAACAAGAGGCAAAATTAATTTTTTCCACATTTTAGATTGTAAAAGGCACAATCGGAGAAATAGAACACATTCTGGAAAAGACAGAATCAGAACGAGTTTTCCACAAATTGCTGAGCTCCCCTGTGATGGGCCACACTCTGGGGTAAAGAGAAAAAAAAGCAAATGAACAAAGCAAATCCCTGCCTTGGAGGAATCTCACATTTAAGTGGGGAGGACGGAGGTCTCAGCAAAACCAGCTCCCTACGGAGGTGAGACAGTGTGCAGCCCGTGTTCAAAGTGGGAGTTCTGTGTGGGACATGGGCTCAGCCCACACCTGCAATCCCATTGGAGTCTGATCCAGGTCACACCCACAGTCTGTGCCAATGGTATGTAATAGGTGGCCCCTACTCCAGTGTTGTCTAAGGCGAGGGGTGGCCCACTGCAAAGCCAGGACTCAGGAAGATTTTGTCTTCAGTCTACTTCCTGTGACATCTCTACCAACAAAACCTTTGGTATTTTCCACCATCAGCTCTTCCTCTGTCTTCAATGTGCCCTGTATTCTGCACTCTCTCTCCAGTCACCCCAACCACATAACCTAGACCTTTCCTAGCCCTTCCCCATAGAACAAAATCCTCTCCTTTCAAGGCTGCCTTCTCCCCACCCCTAGGAAGTGACTAAAGGCAAACGGATCCACTCAAACTGAGATGGTCATGGCTGCTGGTATCTTTAGGTACCACTCTTGTAGTTAACTAGGGCTTTTTATCTTAAGTTAAAAAGAGTAAATGTGGTGGCACCTTCAGGGGCTCTCGTTCAGCCTGGAGATGGGAGGGGGCTGTGTTTGGTTACAGAGGCTCTGAGAACACTCAGATCTCACTAGGTGTGTTTTTTCTACTTTATTTTCACAATAAACTATCTGCAATGGTTTATTTCTTTGGAAAGATCCACAGATGCCTTAACTAAGACATTTTTGATTATATGCAACAGAAACCCAGCTTAGAAAGGAGGCAGGACCTACAGCTTCACTTGATTTGGAAGCCTGAAGAATATCTAACTCAGGCTCTAGCAAGGGCTCCAAGTGTTTGAACAAAGTCAGAACGACCTGATCTCTGATTTTCTCAGCCCTGGCTCTCTTCCCAGCCTGGACTTTTCCATAAGGGCTCCGGCAACCTCCCCAGGCTTACATTACCCGCACAGTTAGCAATCTCTGCCCACAACTTAGCCGCTAGTTCTCAGAAAGAGAAGTTCCAGTGAAAGCCCCAGGACTGTCTCTTGGTCTAACTTGAATCAGTCCCCATCCTTGAACCCATCACTAGCCCTAAGCTTAGCTTAGGGAGGCCAGTGACTGTGTAGAGGAACTGGCAAAAACAAAGAAGCAAACAAACAAACAAAACAAAAACAAAAAAACTCATCTTAAGAAAGTATGTAACATCCTGATGAGAATACCTGGCACATAGGAGTGCTCTCAACTCTTACGGTTAGTAAAGGGACACAGAAAAGAGCAGTATTGGGATAAACATTTCCAGGCCCTTTCCCCACCCTGTCATGTGCTTCTCCAGCCAGAGGAGGAAAGGCTGATTTGCTCGGTGAGATCAAAGAGAACCAGGCAGGGGGCACCTGGGTGGCGCAGTCGGTGAAGTGTCCGACTTTTGATTTTGGCTCAGATCGTGATCTTAGAGTCCGGAGATCAAGCCCCACATTGGGTGCCCCACATTGGGCTCCCCACTCAGTGGAGAGTCTGCTTGAAGAGTCTCTTTCTCTCTCCCTCCACCCCTTCCCCTGCTCTCTCTTTTTCTGTCTTTCTAAAATAAATAAATAGATCTTTAAAACAAGAGAGAGAGAAGGAGAAACAGGCAGATGCACTGAGCCATGCCTGATGGGATCCAGGTCCCTGAGTGGAACATGGATGTGTCTTGCTAGTTCTCACCTAGACCTGCTGGCTTCATCTGATGCTTGCTGCCCTCCTCCCCTTCCTGCCCCCATCCTCCCTTGAGGGAGGATCCCTCTCTTTCGGGTGCCTGTGGCTGAGTGTAAGTGTTCAGACCAGGGAGCCAAGGGGAAAATCCTGCAGGGAGCCCTGTGCTTCTGGTAATATAATCGATTCTTAGATCCTAGTTACCTCCTTAATGAATTAGAACCAAGACTTCCTCTTTCAATCGTAATAGCAATTTCCCTTCTTTTTCTTCTCCTTCATCATCATCCCTGTCATAGGTAATCACTTGACGCGGAGCCAGCAACCCTCAAAGTCAGGTTGGGGAGTGAGGAAATTGGCTGGGGACTTTGGATTTTAGTTCATCAACGTCCAAACAACAGGGAAGCTTTCGGAGTGGAAACAAGCCAAAATATTTGCCCTTAGAAATCCTTTCTGGGACCATGTTAAGTTAGGGTCCAGGAAAGAAGACGGGGCATTGTTTAACACGCTAGCCGGTAAGGTTTATCTCCATTAAAATGCACAGAAAGTGAAGGATCTCAGGATGCTGGCAAGAATCTTGCTTCGCAAATGGGGCGAAAGAAGACTGTTAAAACCAGGAGTTTGGGCCTGCAGTTTTGTTTCTTAGAAAGGTCACATGAGGATGAGCAATGAACTTTCTCAGGGCCAATTCCTGGACAGCAGACCCTGTTTTATCGTCCAGAGAAAGGCAGGGTCTATTCTCCAACATTTTGTAGGCTGTCGAGAAGGGGAATAAATCTGAGACCGCCTTTAAATACTGGGTTTCAATTGCTTTCTTTCTGGCTGGGGCAGATATACGGGCTTGTGGTATGATTTAGTGCCCAAGCCCAAGGGACTGGTCTGCTTCTGCAGGATGGAGACAGGGCTTTCCAATTATTTTTGTGTTTTCTGCCGAGGATGAGTCTCAGTTCCGGTAAAGAGACTTTCAGGGCCGGCTCTCTCCTCGGGAGGGAAAGTGAGAGACCACAGTTACTGCTGCCCCCTGCTGCTTCTGGTGTGGGGAGAGGGCCCGTGAGAT
>NW_024423886.1:0-4740 GCF_017311325.1 Ursus maritimus | reverse complement strand
ACACACACACACACAGACACACACTGCAAAATCCTACCAGGCAGAATCTAAAGTAGTCTTTTGCAGAAAGGTCCCACCAAGATTGTCCCCAGGAAAGAGGGGCTTGTTCTTCTTGTATACCCGTGTCAGTGAGGACAACCACTTGCAAGGGGAGGAAATGCCGCTAAATGTTGATAATGAGAAAATTGGTGATGGCAAAATAACACCCAGCTGCTCCAGGGTGTAATCAGTAAGGGGGGGGGAGAGAGGTGTGGGGGAGGGGGAGGCAAAGCGAGAGGGAGAAGCCAGGGAGGGAGGGAGAGAGAGAGGGAGAAAGAAAGAGGGCATGCAGATGTTCAGCTGGAGAGGCGGCTGTCTTGCTCTCAGATGCCCTGAGGGAAAGGGCTGGGGGAATGAGAGCGAAGTCTAGCCATCTGCTTTCAGCTCTTGTGGCACTGAGCCTGCTTTCTCCCACTTCGCCTCCTTTCTTCTCCACCCGGTATTATGCTCTATTGATCGTTCTGGCCTTTGCAAAGCCTCAGGCTCTTCTCAGACTCCAGCCCCCCCGGGAGCCCTTGGCTTTGCTCCCCTTTGCTCTAGCAGGAATGTGGTCCCAGCAGCTCCACCCAGTCCGAGGAGGGGTTGGTGAGCTGACCTCCGAGCCCAGGCCGGGTCTGCTGCGCACTCTCTTCCTCAGCCAGAGGCTCCGGGGCCCAGGGCCATGGCAGGTGCATCAGGGAACCCTGAACTTGGTCCAGCACCCCTGCCCAGTGCCCTGCCTCAGTGCCCCTCTCATGTCAAAGACCATCCATCTCCCCCTGCCTGATCCAGCCTCCTCCCCCAGTCCCCACAAGCTGGCCCAGCGCCATCCATACTTCACAACACTCCCTTGCTGCCCCCAGCTCTCAGGTCAAGATTCAAACCCACCTGCTCTCTGAACCATGCCCTTCCCTCCCTCTCACCTCTTGTCCCTGCTGCAGAATTGTGGTTAGTAGGGCCGTCCCATGCGTGGTCTCCTCAAGGAGGTTCTCCCTTCCCATTCCTTCAACTGCCAGCAAGGTCTTGGGGTCCGGAGGAGAAGGTCCTTCCAGAGGGCTCTAGCTAGCTCTTTCCTCTCAAAGCCCTTCATGAATGACTTCCACAAAGAGCTCCTATCATCCTCATTTTCAAAATGAGAAAATCGGGCATGTGGTTGAAAGGAGATCGGCCTGGGAGTCAGACTGGGGCTCAAACACGGACTCTGCCACTGATGGGCTGGGTGGCTTTGGGCAGCCTTTGTGGGACATGAGGGGAAGTGGACCTCCAGTTCCTGCCAGCTACAACATCTAGGATCCATCAGGGCAGCAGGGCTTCACAAGCTTGCTTAGTAATGTCCAATTTTGATACTTGCTGACCTGCTGCATTTCCTGGGGGAAACCAATTAACCCTTCTCTGCATTTCTTTTCCCTTCTTTAATTTTGGCACTGGAGAGCATTAAATGTTGCAACATTCAACTATGAGCATCCTTTTTTAAAATTGCAAAATGGCATTTTCTTTATAAATAAGGCATGTTGGGTGAAAGCATCAATGCTGGGTGGTGATCGCCACGTAACTGGACAAAACAAAGCTTTTGGGTGGATACAAAACCCGCACTACACGCAGGCAAATCTGCACTTGGTGCAATGCAGCCTCTGTGAGGGACCCTCGTGCTACCCACCCCCACGCTCTGCTCCGGCCCTCTCTGAATAGTTCCTGAGCTGGGTGCCCTTCGCCATGGCTGCTGACAGGCACATGTGCTGGAGGAAACTGGAGTCTGAGGAATTCTTGGATGTTCTGATATGTGCTGAAAAGATGTCAGGCTTCAGGTAGAGGTGAAATCTGAGACTTCAGTTTCCTGCAGAGAGCAAAGGGAGAAGGCAGAAATATTGAGGCTAAGAAGTCAGACAGTGGGAAACAAGAGAGAGTGATTCATTGGGGGCCAGGAGGAGGGGAGACGGCCTTGGAGCCATGATCAGAGAAGGAACAAAAGCTTGTAACGCAAAGAAAAATGACTTTGTAAGACAGCATGAGTCAAGAGTGGACACATGTTTCGACTTCTGGCCAAGCCCCTCTGGATGGATTTGGGGCTTGGTTTGTTCTGAAAGAAAGCCCTTGCTCCTGATGAAGAAAGTCCACAATATGGATGAACTGCTTGGGACATAATAAAAACAGTTAAAGTACATTCTGGAGGAGTCAGTCCTTTCCCCTCTCATTCTATTCTTTGCAAGGGCTTAGCTTTATATCTGATATGCCTAGTGGCCAGAGAAATTCCCTGCAGGAACTGACGACATCTGTGTGTTCTGGAAGCCAAACCGGAAACCAGCTAAGTTGGTCTCTGCTTTCCAGCTCTCTTTTTAAGACCGTCTCCCTACCTTCCATGTTTTCGTGATACCTCTCCTATCTTTACTTTCATTACCCTCTCTCTCCCCAAAGCTCTTGTGACCGCATTCCTTTTATAATGGGAATACATCTGGTAAAGCCATTCATACTGTGAAGTCTTAGGAACTTACTATGTCGGTCCTCCAAGCAATTAAATCACTGTGAGCAACATGGGGGGGGCTGGCCTGAATATTGTTATTGGTTTGCCCCAGGGAAAGCTTGGGTTTCCTGTCCCTTCTCTGCCCTGGTCCTGCTCTAGCAAGGAATATTCCTTTCCTGGGACACTTTCACCCTCCACGGCATTGCCCTGCCTGGTCGAGTGCACCGTGGGTTGGTAAAGCATGTAGGGAAGAGTCAAGGCTGGAAAATGAGGGCACTTGCACGGCTCGTGTCCCGGTATCTCTACAGACATCTGTGGAGTCAACCAATCCGCTCTCCTTGAACCGTCTTTGCAAACTGCAAACGCATGAGCTAGGAATGTCATTAAAACCTTTTAGTGCTTGCCTTTATGAAACTGTTAGCCTCAGCCCCTAACCAGGTCTTGCAAGAATGTGACTTAGGCTTGGAAAGAGAGAAGCAGCACATGTAGGGACAACGGCTGGAGGACAGGGTGGGAGGAGGCGTTCCCTGGGAGCGCTTGGTTAATGGCACAGGTGGAGCCAGGGAGAAAGTATTAAGGAAACAGCACACTTTCTCATCTTGTCTAGGACCACCAGCCTGGCCCTGCAGCTCTCCCAAACTTGGATATTTTTGCCTCTGTGTCCACCATCCTTCAAAAGGAATCGCTGCTTCTTTTGCCGGTGATAACCCTGAGCACTTTCCTCCTTCCGCTGTGTGTCGTGGCCAAACGTTGGCGGCTCCGGCTCCCGCTGAGTTCAGGCGGCTCTACAACGTGAGAGAGAAGCAACAGGGTTCTGCAGTAGGATGGGCTTGGATTCGGGAATGAGGCAGACTTGGCGTCTAATCTCAGCGTTGCCCACTTAAGGACCCAAATCGCCATTTTCTCATATGTAAAACGAGAAGGAGATGTCTACTCCCCAAGCTCTTCTGAGGAAGATGGCCCCTTGCACAATGCAGTGCCCCTGTCTGTGTCTTGAGACCCCTCTCCTCCATAGGGCTAGCATATTATAGGGGCACAGAAGTACTGAATCAACTAGCAAGAATAGAGTGGGGCTGTAGAAAATGAAAATAGAATTTTTAGTATAGGAAGCATAATCAATACAGCCCGATCTGCCCGTTCAAGGCTATATGCAAATGATGCTGGGAAGCAGCCTCAGGAGGACTGCTCCACAAGCCGCTTCTCCCTCGCTGGGTGTTGTGCTCAAAAAAAAAGTCTTGAAACAGGAACATTCCTTACTTGTGGTTATATAGTAAGAGTTGGATCCAATATAATCTCATGATGCTGAGCTGATACAACCTTAAAAGAGGGAAGAGGAGAATAGAGAATAAAGTTTCCAGTTATGAGTAAAGACATGGATTTCCGTGTCATCCCTAGACTTCTGCATGCCCATGGCAGTCAACTTTGAATTAGAGGATTGTGCACTTTGAATAAGGTTGTGTTTCTATAAGCCTGTAGTCCACAACAAAAGACCTGGGGTTATATTCTCCAGACACATGTCCCTCTCCTTGGGCACAGTCAGAATCTTATTTATCAGGGACTGAAATAATTCTTTCTTTGGATCTCTGTACTATAAATGGTGTCCTCAGTGCCTCCACAGAAGCTTCTTAAATGTCTGCTTGTGTTTCAGAACAGCAGTTAGATCATATATCAATGCATGATCTTCTCATAACAGATCACCTGCCCTTGTATTCCAAACTTGACAAAATGTAGTATTTGATTCTAACACATCACTCATAGGTAGTGTGACAACTCTTCAAAGAAAGAATTGAACGCTATATAGTTCTTTTCTTACCTAAATGTTTTCTTATGGACATCAATAATATAAACCCAGGTGAAGTTTTCTGAAATTCAGCTTCATTTTTTCATTAATTCTGATAAATAATTGACCAATTTTCTTGACTTGTGGTTCATTCATCTCTTTAGTCAGCTTTGAGGATATTTCTCCTTACACTTATGTTCTGAACTTCTCACTAGGGTGTGTGTTGTAGGGCAGGTTGTATTTAAGAATTCTCTTTTTCCCTCTGTATCTGGATTAACCTTAGACTTTAAAATTGGCACCTAACTGATGCTCAATTCCAAATAATTGTAATGTAGAGCTGATTTCTGGATTATAACAGTGCATCAAGGAGAGGACCGTGAAATCACAGTGTGTCTCAGCTTTAATTCATTTGATAAATAGTCATTTGGGGACAGCCATGGGTTAGGAGGCTGAGTTTCCTTGGGATGCTAGTGGGTTTTTTTTT
>NW_024423885.1:0-2026 GCF_017311325.1 Ursus maritimus | reverse complement strand
AAGCAAATAAAAAGATTAGCAAATTTTACTATGGTTCTATCAATAAAATTAACAAAAGGTTATCACAATTTGAAATTTTCTTTAAAAATTCTGACCAATGATTATTTTTATAGTTCTTTTTTAGTTTGTTTTTAATACAACACTGTCATGACTTTTGAATAGTCAGACAGCAATGAAACAGAGCAGCATTGTTCCATGTCCAAATCTAAGCATTTGTCTTTATTGTATGGCTGATTTTAATATTTATCATTGATTTTTAAAATATGTTATCAAACACTTGGGAAGTCCAAATGAACATGAGACATTTAGAATCTGGTGATAGAGTTGCCTGACACAAAATCAATATCAGTGATATGCCACAACCATGGTTTAAGGGTTACCTAATTTTTATCTGAATGTTTAAGCCTAGGGTTAAATCAGGGTAGCAATTGCTGCTCCCGATATTAGAACTAAAGTACTTCTACTTAGTTCATTGTTCTTTGCAGCCCACAGTGGCTCCTAAGAACCCCAGATTTGACTTCTCTGCTGTCACAACAGTGACACACAAGAGAAAACAGCAGTTTTCTTTGATGTCTCCAAGACCCAGCCTCAAACAACACATTAAAAGTTCCTTTTTAAAGTGCTTTTCTAAAGGCTATGAACAGAAGAAAAAAAAATAATGAAACAAATGGCTAGACTAAGCGGTAAGAAGGAATAGTACCAGGAGAGAAGACATCTAGGGATTTGTGGACTAGTTGCAAAAGTTAGTTTTGACACTGATAAAGAAAATGTGATAAATATACAAATGATTTTTAAAATGAAATTTCAAAAACCTGTATCTTTTAAGTTGCTGTGTTTTAAACACAATTTTTTAAGAACCTCTATTTTTAAAATGATCAATGACCCTACTGAATACTACCCAGATCAAAGTATCTAAATATATGACCTCACCGCACTACTATCCAAATCCCAATGGCCACTTTCACCTGGTTCCCTTGGTTCCATCCTCTCATGTAGTAAGCTGTCTTGTCTTTATGTCAGGCACCAGAAAACCCAAATATAGAGTCCGTGGACACCTGCAAACCTCTTTAAATTATATGTAAAGTTGGCGTGTTATGTTGTGTGTGTGTATGCTAGGGAAAGGGGTCTATGTTTCATCAGCTTCTCAAAGGAAACTATGATTAGAGTTTCCGTGTAATTTATCTTCCAAATTGGGACATCTGAGAGGAAAAAGCTGATGCCAGGGCAACAGACATAAACTGGGACTGTCTTGTGTAAACAGGGATGTGTATTCATGCTACCAATAGACGAATGTTTTAACAGAAAATATGGGACCTCTCTCTAGGTCAATTCTGCGGATTTATTTAATGCAAGTGATATCTCCTCTTTTAGCACGTATAACAGAGGGGGCTTTACTGGCTAGGCTAGGACAACAACTGCTTTACTGTGCAAAATATTCTTTTGTTTCTTCCCTACTTGGGTTTTCTCTAAATTTTATTTTATTTTAAATTACCTGTTACCATGTTGTTCACTGGATAATTCTGAAGAGGGAAGTACATCTGCTTTTCTGTAACTGGAGTCCTTATAAAATGCTTTTCTGTGCTATAAAATGAAACATACAGAAAGTCATATTTATATTTGCTTTTTCCTGAGAAATTATTCCAGGCAATAGTAATCTATTTGCTCTTGAGCAGACTTCAGTCTTACCGGGTGAAAATGTTAAGTGTGGACTTCTTTTGTTCTTCTAAGTAATACAAGTTCCTATACAGATATTTTCAGTTTTCTTGGCCACTTCACAAAATATATTTTTTGTGTGTGTAGAGGCATAAGCCTTTTTCTCAATATTCTTAAAAGCAAAATAATCCAATAATACTTTATAATTAGATAAAATGCATATATACATATGTAATCTTAAATATGCCAAAGAAAGTATAGTGGGCTCTACTTTAAATAATCACAGCATTTTTTGTTATTCAGTGTTTAAATAATTGGAACTCTGTTAACTAGTACTTCAATACTTTATTTTTTTTAAAGATTTTATTTATTT
>NW_024423884.1:0-2026 GCF_017311325.1 Ursus maritimus | reverse complement strand
CAGCCACTACCATCATGGATGGTGAGATGAAACTATGTGCCATCCTTGTTCTGAATTTCCATTGAGTGTGACCTTGCTTGATCCAGATTCGACAGCTATAACATGAAGAGAGTAATATTTATGATTTAAATCAAGGAGTCAGGAGTGCAACACTAAAACCATCACAGCATCTTCTAGCTACAAATGACACAGAGACCATGTGAGTTAAAATGAATTACTCTTTGCTGGCTTTTTTAGTACATTTGGTGAAACAGGCTGAACATGAACAGTGATGCATTATTACTTTCAAAACGTATTTATTTGCCCACCTCTAGAAAACTGGAAAAAAAAAAACCACAAGTTTTCTAAAATGATACATAATTCTGAGGTTCTTTCAAAACCTTGGAATTAAATTAAAACAAATCTACTTGTTTATGATATCAAAGAATTCTGTTTTCTAATAATTACCTCTTAAGCACTATTTCCTCCTTGGAGACCTTAATCATGTCCACCCCAAATTCACAATGTTAATATGTACTGCTAATATAGAAAAGTCAACTTTTTGAATAGTTTTTGATATATGTGTAGCTGATTAATTATCTCTAGTCTAATTTCCTGCCATTTTAAAACCTAAATTCTTTCATCTCTAAGGTGACCTATTTGCTAGATTATAATAGCCCTCAGGTCTTCTCCACTAGAAATGAACCATTGTTGCAGATCAGTTTACTAATGCCAATAATTGTTAAATAAAAATGCAGTGATCATCTGAGTAAAGTAGAAAAATGAAATGAGAGTGATACAGAGTCAGAGAAAGCAATAGAGGAAAGAAAAATATAATCTGCCATTTTTATACTTTAAAAAATTGTTGCAATGAACATCCAGGGAAGAGATCGAAGGAATTTTCCTTCTTAGCTTCTCCAACAAATATTAACAGAAGCCTTTTTGTTAGCTGAAAGTAAACAATCACTGAGATTTCAGCTATAGAATCTAAAATTTAAGACACTGAGATGTACTAAGATTAGAGAAATTAATATTTCTGGACTTGTTTTGCCCCACTCACTACAAACTGAATCTTTACACAATTAATTCAACTCAAATGGAAACCTTTTGCATTTTTGATAGCCCACGATTTTCTGCAAAATTACTAAGCTTATTAAAAAGATACGAGAAATCTGCCAAGTTTATTTAAAATGTAAGAGATGTTAAACTCTGCTGATTTGGGCAGACTGAATCATATATTCAGAAACTATCAACAGTGGACTTGGTACCTTTTAAAAAGGATTTGCCAACTGACTTTAGAAGTCCTCAACCTCTACCCTTAATTTGGGTATTCCTAGCTCATCAACATTAGTATCCTCTAGGCACATAGGCTATATTCTCTAGCATCCTTGTAGTAAGTTGGGCCAAGGTGTCCATCTGTGACCTGTTTGCTCAGAGATCGTCCCCTTTCCCTGATCAGCTCTGCATTGCAGAACGCTGACCCTCACAGCCAGCCTGTGTTTCTCAGGCTTGCAGGAGTGGCTTCCAGCTGGATTTCAGAAGTGAGAGATACCGGGGGAATATTAGGGGTGGGAGGAAGGAAAAGACCAGGATGGCATTTACATGTGTGGCTATATCCCCTGCAGAGCGCTAGACTCTGTAGACAGCCCCACCAGACAGCCCCACCATTGTTTCCACTTCCAATATGTAACTGACCTAGATTCTGGTAACACAACCTGCTCCAGCTAGAGGAGGTAACAGCTTCCTGCTCCTGAGATGCCTATTGTCCCTTGTTAGAATTCTCAGCTCTTTTATTACCTGTGTAATTTCCTGTATTAAATTTCTTAAAACGAGCACCTTATTTTGGATCCTTAAAGTGGTTTCTATCTAGTAGGACTCTACCTGATAACACGCTATTTCTAAGTTCCGATCAAGGTAATATGAGCAAAAGAGATAAATGTCATATTTAAAGATTTTTTTTTTTATTTGAGAGAGAGCATAAAGAGAGGGGCAGAAGGAGAGGAAGAAAAACCCTGAGATCATGACCTGAGCCAAAGGCAGATGCTTA
>NW_024423883.1:0-2026 GCF_017311325.1 Ursus maritimus | reverse complement strand
AAAAAGGACATAAACGTCAAAGTAACTTGTATTAGGGAGAGTTGGTTGGTTAAACAAACTATCACACTCCCATGATGGAATGAATGTTTAATGCACTGGTTCTCAACGTATGGTCCCTAAAGGAGCAGCTCCAATATCATCTGGGAACTTGTTAAGAATGCAGACTCTCTCACCTTTCCAGACTTACTGAGTCACAAATTTCCCAAGATCATGGCCAGCAACCTGGTTTAAGAAACATTCCAGGTAGCAAACCATAAGAGACTCTCAACAATAGAGAACAAACTGAGGGTTGATGGAGGGAGAGGGTGGGGGATGGGCTAAATGGGTGATGGGGATTAAGGAGGGCGCTTGTTACGATGAGCACTGGGTGTTAATATGTAAGTGATGAATCACTAAATTCTACTCCTGAAACCAATATTACACCATATATTAACAAACTAGAATTTAAATCAAAATTTGAAAAAAAAAAAAAAAGAAAGAAACATTCCAGTTGATTCTGATGCACACTACAGTTTGAGAACCTCTCACTTACTATAACAATCAGGGTCCTAGGAGGACTAGACGGGACGCTCAAATTGGATGGTTTGAAGCATCTGAAAAAGGGACCACTTACAAAGGTGAGTACACCAGAAGGGCGCACGATTCTGAGATTGGTAACAGTGAGGCTGCATTATTATCCCAGGAAGGGCTGTAACTAGACCCCGAGAGAGGCAACTGCATGGGACTGCCTGACCAGAGCTGCAAACCCCCAGCAGTCCCTGCCTCGCTTTGCTTCCCCTCTCTGGTCTCTTCTGGTGCTCCTCACCGAGTGAACCCAGATTGAGTCCCATGCTCTTCCAACTGAGCCAGCCAGGTGCCCCAAGAAGTATCAAATTTTTAAAAAGCAGAATATGATCCCTTTCCCATGAAAAAGTGTATATCATACATAGTCTGTTTACATGCACACTTACACAGGAAAATCCTGCTTGCAGGACCTCTACCAAAGTATTAACACTAGTTATTTCTAGATGTTGAGATAATGGGTGAGTTCTTATTACTTGATTGTTTTTGCTTGTCTGTATTTGTTACTTGATTCATTTTACTTATCTGTATTTTCTCAAAGTTATTCAATAAACATGTAAGTTGAAAAGTTAAGGCACTCACCAAATCACGAATAAAAGAATCTCAAAATTGGAGAGCTGGTATATGTCCCTCGTACCTTAATTGTTTAGTGTTCATAATACTCACGCGTATTTGGTCAACATGTACTGCCTTTTAACTTTAAACAATTTTGGAAACAATGTGGTTAAAGGGAGTAAATGCAGTGGGTAACAATATTAATTAGTACCACCTAATACACATTTCTTGAGGGGATACTATGAATAAAGCACTCTGCACAAAGTGCTTGCCGACTTAGTAAGGATGAGAGTTCATTACTTTCGCTCCATCGCTAAGAAAACGAAAGCTCTGGTATGTGAAAGCTACTAGCCTCAGACTTCACATCTCATCAGTGGGAGAGCAAAGACTCAGATCAGACTGAGCTCTGTATTTCCGCAGATGTGAATCAATTTGATTTTGAAAAGAACATATCAATTCTATCTCTATAAAAATAAACCTTGTGACAGAGTAATTCAGTGCATAATATCACACGGTAGTTTATTACCTGAAGAGTAGAGCGATGGTTTCACATCAATTAGTATTATTGATCTTATTATTATAATAATTTCTTTAGAATAATCTATTTAATAATATTTAAAATTTATCATTATAAATTATAAGTTAATAGGCCACTCAGAGAAAATTTGTATATCAAATATGAAAACATTTTAAATACTCTAGTCTTTAATAATACAGCCAGAAGAAGGAAGCTGCTGATAACATATTTTCTGAGTGTTTGATAAAAGCCACTGGAAGGAATTCGTTTCCAACTATGAAATCACTGGAGTTTATAGCTTTTTAATTCAAACCATTGTACCCGAAGCAATACCTCCCACAACTTTTAATCTATCCTATAAATGTTTGATTTATTATACTCTATCGTACTTAT
>NW_024423882.1:0-2028 GCF_017311325.1 Ursus maritimus | reverse complement strand
GCAGACTATTTCAGGCAGAGTGTCCACATCTTCCTATGCAATTGTCATCCAAATTCGAGCTCAACTACCTTCCTCCCAGGCCCAAATGCTGCCTAAATGATCACTTCAATATTTCATGATGATATCTGCAATAGTCGTGTTAGTAGAATGCCTGCGTGTCTATTAGGTGCGTGCCAAGGGCAGGGAACTCCCGGCAGAGGGACTGAACGCTCCAAACTGCAGCACGAAATATCGTGGTGGACTTCTACAGTGGGGGAAACATTATCCACACCTGAGTAAGAGTAGAGTACTGATCTGGCTAAAAAAAATTAGGCAAACGAACCTAGAAGTCCTATAACAACCTTAAAATGACTGCTCTTTACAAATTCGTAATTTTAATACTCAGTGTGTAGATAGACTTCATTTTTCACTACAAACATAAAGTTGATCATTCTCATTTATTCTACACATACTACGAGCTTCTTCAGACTCCATCAATTTTGCGGAATTTTCTATAATTGACAATACAGTTTAGATGTAATATTGGATGATATGTTCACAGGACAGGACTTGATTACTGAACAGGATGGATAATCATCACCATGAAATTACCGAGTTATTTCCACTGGTTTGCTGATAAATGTTTAACAGCCAGATCTTTTATTTCGGTAGGGTGAACCCAAATTTGCAGTGTTTACCAACTTCTGGAGTGAAAATACTCCCACCATTCCAATTTCAAGCTAACTGCTTGTAACAGCTGACTTGCAGGATTTCTGAGCTGGTTCCAGCCCACCACGGGCTTTATGTGAGGTGCGGAGCTAGCCGCTGGGGGTAGACATAGAGAATAAGCCCTAACTTCACACCAGCTTTAACAAACATTACTGACCTGTCCAGAAGATTGCGAAAAGCACTCAATTGGCAATAAGAAAATCCAGATTTGTTTTTTGGTATTTGCCCTAAATAACAGGTTTATGGAAAAATGCATGACCTCAGTGTCCAAATTTTCATGTATTGCAAAAATAATGTTGAGATGATTAAATGAGAATATATTGTGCAAAACTGTAGCCCCAGTGATAAGAGTATAAAGTGATTCAATGGTAATATCCCTAACGTACTTCCGCAGTAAGATATTTGATGTTGGGACACCCGAGGTAATATTTCATCGAACAAGGAGGGAAACCTCAAACAGGGACAGGTCTTCCTACCAAAAGAAGAAATGCAAACGCCAATCTCCACAACCACAGATTTAATGAGAAAAAGCCCCAGAGAGGCCATAGATTCGGAATGAATCATTTGGATTACAGATGATGATAACAACAATATAATTAATAGCAGTTAATAATTAGCTGGTGCTTACTACACATGTACAAATTGTGTTACTTTAATTACCTTGTGTAATCCTCAGACAATCCGCTAAATGGCAATTAAAAGTTCTGTGAAAAAGTTGTTTGCTGTTTTGATTCATTTTCTAGATTCGGTGGGTTTTCAGTAAGGAAATGAAATTCAATTTCAACCATGGTTTTGAGAAGCCAAAGCTTTGTTGGGAGGAGAAGGATAACTCCTTTCCAATTTCAGAGTTCAACATTTATCCACGTAATCAGAATGCATTAACACCTTAGAAACAATTGCTTGCAGTGTTTTCCACTTCATTCCTAAAGCATCAGATATTTGGAATGAAATTTGCATGTTCCTGATTTCTTCCATTTGACTCAGTGCTGAATGCCAAGGCTCTGACAGAGGAAGGGGAGGCCCAAAATATCTGGCAAAACCAAGCCCTGCTAACATCTATAGTTTGCTGATTGAAAGCATTGATATTTCCCATTTTTAACTAAATTTTATTTAATGAACATCTTAATTTTCTAACCCCTCCTCTAGCCCTATCCCCTGCTCCACACAGCTTCCAGATTTAAAGTTCAGCTCTTACCTTGAAACACCATCCTTAAAAATGTTAACTCTTCTATAGAAAAAACTAGAAAACTCGTTAAGTGCAAATAATCTCCCACACTCAAACTTTAATTTCCCTTTCCAACCTTGTTTTTCACAACACTC
>NW_024423881.1:0-2030 GCF_017311325.1 Ursus maritimus | reverse complement strand
CAAGTAGGCTGCCTCCAGGGGAAATGCTGGAGGGCCTTTTTTACCCCAAAAGTCTTCTGCCACAGAAACACAAAAGCTTCTCTCCCCCCTCAAGTCCCCAAAACTTATTCTTTGAAGAGATAAAGAAGTAAACAAAAAAGACGCTGAGAAACAAATATAGTTTGCCCTCAGGAGATCCGAGACGCTACCATAACGGTCTGAGAATGCCAGATCTCTTTCCTGCCTTTCATGTGGTTCTGTCAGCAAGGCGCACAGCTCCGTGAGGAAGCCAGCCATCTTCAAAACAAACACCTTCTCGTTCATGGAGGCGTCCACTCAGATTTGGGGGTGGGGGAGGGGCGCTCACACAAACCACGCACTAATTTAAGGTCTGGGACCATCCAAGTATACATTTTTACAGAGTTCACAGTTTCCAGAAAAACCCCTTACCCCAGGGCAGTGTGGCAGAGGATACCAGCTGTGCCCACAGTTTGCCCCCATGCTTCTGTGGCAGCACAAACCTTGTCCGGTCACAGGGCTGTCCAGCTAAGGACTACCTGTCCCAGCTTCCCTTGCTGCAGCTGTGGCCATGTGACAAGGCCCACGAGAGGTACCAGGTTCCATCCTCCTATCGCTATCGTCATGATTACTGGACTGCGCGTACCATGAAGAGGGACCTGTCTCTGTGTATGGAACATCTAGGTGACTATAGCAATGGGTTCTCCCATTATTAGAAAGGCCTTGTTAGAAAGGGGGAGCCCCTGGGGCTCCGTGGTAGGTGTCATTTGTCTCTTCCTCTGAGCTAACCCAGACTTGCTGAGCCAACTTTCTGCTAACCTACTGAAAAGGGTCCTCTTTTCAAGATGAACTTCCAGGGGCATTCCCTTTGAGCTAAATTACTTAAGGTTTCGTATTATTCATTCTAGCATAGATATGACTGTTCCAGAAGATGGTCATGAAGGACAGCAGCAGGCCACACACGACTGACCCACATGAACTGGTTTGTATGACTCCCCGAGAGTCCTCCGTAGCAGACTAAGACTTGGACTTTGCAATAAAATGCTTCATAGCAAGAGACATTAAGATGTTTCTTACTGTAAAATAATGAAGTGGAAATTGGAAAAAGGAGGAATATGTGACTGAGAGCCTGGACAAATGTCCTTAGAAAAATGTTATGGTCAAGAGACCTTTAAGAAACCCTCAGACCCCACCACTTGTCCCAAGGCTGGAAAGTCCCTTGTATGAAGTCTTCATTAAACCAGTGGTCGCTGCTTTGGTCCAGGCCTTGTCATCTCTTGATGGATCCCTGCAGGGACGGCTCTTCCCCACAGCTAATTTCTCTTTCTGCTGCCTCTGCCCTGCCCCCACACCAGTGAATTTTCTCTCTGAAATGCAAAGCTGATCACGATACTCCTCTCCCTAAAACGCTGTGTCACTTCCCCTCGCCTGTAGGATAATACAGGACGAGACCCAGCTGCCTCTGCTTTTCCCTGTGCCTGGAATGTCTTTCTTTTATCTGCTTGGGCAATTTCTGTTCATTCTTCAAAATTCAGTTGATGTCGCATCCTCTGTGATACTCTCTCTGATTCCTCTGGACAGTGTCCATCATTGCTTCCTCTTTTTACTTCCATTCTGCCCATCACACTACATAACCTAGGATCAGTTATTTACAGAAACTATCTCCTTCCTAAGGGCAAGGATCATGTCTATTTTTTGTCTCTGCGTACTCAGCACCTAGCATAAGGTTGGCACGTAGCAGAAGTTCGATAAAAGTTTTGTCAAACTAAGCACAGTATTTTAAGAATTAGTCATATGCATTTGCGAACAAAAATCAATAAACTCATAAAACTGGGCTTTCTGTCTTTGGGCAATGTGGCACACTGGGAATGGCACGCCACAGACCAGCCGTGTGACCTCTGATGTGCTGTTACAACAGTCCCTCAGCCTTGGAGGCAGGGAGGAGGGATCTCTGTTTGTGTTATGGATTGAATTGTGCTTCCCCCCAAATTCATACATTGAAGTCCTCAGAACGTGACCTTATTTGGAAACAG
>NW_024423880.1:0-2030 GCF_017311325.1 Ursus maritimus | reverse complement strand
TCCTGGGATCGAGCCCTGCCTCAGGCTCCCTGCTCAGTGGGAAGTCTGCCTCTCATGCTCGCCTGCTCTCTCTCTCGCTCTCTCTCTCAAATAAATAAGTAAAATTTAAAAGTATATGTCCTGTAAACCCTTCACATTTTGAATGAAGTATCTGGATGATGTACAGTGAGTTGAAGTGGCACTAATGGACCAAACGTACAGATACAATAAAACACTTTTCTATACAGAGTGGGCCCACAGATCACTGAATGGTCAGATGAAAATAGAGGAAAAATCTAGATGTTCTCTTTATAAGATTCAGAACACCTGGACTCCTTTTTCTTCAAGTCTGTTTTCTCCCCCCACTTTTCTAACCCCTACCTATTCAATCTTGTGCCTTTTCTTATAATTCATTTCTTTTAAGGAATGCACCTCTCTTTGTTGGAGTGATGAGCGAAAGACATCTCCTAGATAAACAGTAATAGAAACACCATTTCTCCATGTTTCCTTCTATTCAGGCACATCAAAAAATGCATGTCTTCTGGAAGTTTTATATCAAAGCAAAGTATTTTTAATTAAAGCTTGGGTCTCCTCTGGACAATGAAGACTCGACCAGACCAAGACTGCCACATCATTTTTCTCCTCATTATCACCTCGTTAAGATCCCAGAACATGCCTCAGAGGCAGGGGGTTGCTTAACAAGGTGATAATGAGGAGAAAATGTCTCCAGCCTATTTAGGGCACAGCCCATGCCAGGTCAGATGATGGCAGACCAGGTTGGACTAGAGCAGAACACACTTTAGTGGCTAAAATGTTGTTCTCAGAATGGGTTGAGCTATCTTAAGGTATACTGTATTTTCTTTCCATTGTCACTGGCTTAAGTTAAGCCAAAAAAAAATGGAGCCTTAGGCCTAAGACTTTGAGGTAGAGCAAGCTCTTTCCGAATATTCACTCATCTGTTTATCTTTGGACACATGAGCCTTAGAAATATAAACCTTGATACATAGTCAAGCATTGCCATCCGGCTAAAAGACCATCTTCCCTAGTCTTCCATGAATCTAGAAGTGTCATGTGACTATGTTTTGGTCAGTGATATTTAAATGTAAACATTTTGGGACACCTGGATGGTTCAGTCGGTTAAGCCTCCCACTCTTTGTTTCATGATTTCGGGGACCTGGGATCAGACCCAAGTGGGGCTCTGCACTCAGCAGGGAGTCTGCTTGGCATTCTTTCTCCCTCCATCTCTCTCTGCCCCTACCTCCCCCCTGCATGTGTGCTCTCTATCTCTCTTGCTGTCTCCAAAATAAATAAATCTTTCAAAAAAATAAATAAATGGAAACATTTCTTCCTCCTCCTAGAAGTGTCTTAATTAGAGGGACTTGTCTTTCCTTCACCTCTTTCCTCCTTTATGTTGGCTGGAAAGTAAATATGGTGGCTAGAGCTCAGGCAGCTATCCTGGACAATGAGGTGGTAAAGCATGAAGACAGAAGGAACTGGGCTTTGACAACAATGTCGGCACTGGCCCAGCCTAGGCAACCTCCCTCTGGATTCTTTGACCTTAAAGAGAAATAAACTTTTGTTTTATTTAAGCCAGTAGTTTTTGTTGTTGGTAGTATTGAGCTGAAACTCACTTTGCTATGGATATTAAAAAAGATGAATTTTGTGTTTTTGTGGTGCTATATTTATATCAAATCCAAAGTGTATGCCCTTTCTTCCTCAATTTTTAGCTGTCACTCAAGTAAGAACACCTGGCAGCAATGGCATGCTAAAACCAGCTTATACCAGCTCACATGAGCCAATTTCTACATATTCAGAATTTTGAAAATCAGTTGTTAAAACACAGCCATCATTAAAATTTTAACTATATAAAATTATAATTTAATAAATTATGCTAAAACAAAAGGTAATAAATACTTGAAAATCACCATTTCCTAATGGTTTTACTATTTCTTATGCTCTTGAGTTTATATTGTATTTGCCAATGTTTGTTGCAGCAATGTCCACAAGAGTCAATATATGGAAAGAGCCCAGATGTCCATTGACAGATGAAT
>NW_024423879.1:1428-2030 GCF_017311325.1 Ursus maritimus | reverse complement strand
GAGCCGCAGGTGCCTGCAGAACTGGGAATGAGCTCCCTGTTTCTGCCCTCATGGGCAGCCCACGTCCTCATGCCTGAGCTCACATGGTGCCTTCCTGGAGAAGCAGTCGGTCACGTGTCCCTGGTCTTTTCTGTTTCGGTTGCAGAGCATCCAGTGACTCCCCTCCCCCCGAGAGCTCCTGGTGTCACTGGCAGAAGTGACTGCGCACAGCCTCTGGCTCCAGTGGGTCCTGGGCAGCGACGGGCCCACCCCCCCATCCACTACTTCACTGTGCAGGTGCGAGAGCTGCCCCGGGGAGAGCAGCAGACCTACTCCTCATCCATCCACCACAAGGCCAAAGCCTGTGCTGTTGAAAGGTACCCAGAGCCAGGCACGCCCTCCCCAGGGAACAGAGCAGGGAATATGTGTGGGCCAGAGACGCACCCGGACAGCTGAGCTCTCTTCTCCTAGTGCACACTCCCTGTACCAGGGACCAGGACTCCCACCTCCTGGAGCCACTCTGGCCTCTGCCCTGGGTCTGTCCTCTGGGCATGCCCTGTGCATGTCATGTGCATACCCCAGGTCCCAGAGATGGATGAGGCACAGATGATGGGGCCAGGGAG
>NW_024423879.1:0-345 GCF_017311325.1 Ursus maritimus | reverse complement strand
CAAGCTGTGGGGGAGGAGTGGGGGCTGGCATGTGGCTCTGTCTCTGCCTCTGACATGTGGCAACAGCAAAGTTTAGAGAGAAAAGGAGCTCCCTCTCCTGGGTTCAAGGTGTAAGCATGTGACTGGGGTGCCACGTGATGCACACGTGGGTGTGGTCAGCACTGGGCATCACAGGGAGTCACCCCTTTGGGTAGCCATGTGAAAGACAGGAGAAAAAGGAACTCCAATGGCCTTTTCTGTCCCGAAGCTTCCTGAGATCAAACAGACAACGGTGAGCAGGGGACGTCACGTTGGAAAGGAGGGATCCATGTTTCCCGGCAGACAGTTTGATTTGGTGTGGGAGAC
>NW_024423878.1:0-2031 GCF_017311325.1 Ursus maritimus | reverse complement strand
ATGTGACAGAAAGGAAGGGAATGGCCTTGGGTGTCCTAACCCAGGCCCAAGGAACAGCTCAACAGCCAGCGGGATATTTAAACAAAAAGCTTGATCGGGTGGTGACGTGCACCAGCATGGCATGCCTTAGGGCAATGGCGGCTACCACCTTCTTCATCCCCGAGGCTGTGAACCACCACCCTGCAAGGAGCCCTCCCTCAACCCTTTTCCACGTGAACAACTACCTGACAGGTAGATGAGTTGCATGTACAAAAACTCTCCAAAAGCTCATTAGCTAACAGGGTAAATGAGTAAACAGATCTGTAAGGGTGAAGATAAACTGCAGGGGCTGTGGGTGCCCACCCAAAAGGCTCACTGAAGGCTCTTCGGGCCTTGGTTATTTAGGAATTTGCAAGGTAGCCAATATGGGGAATAGCACTTCAGGCAGAGGAAACAACCACTGCATGGCAGGAAGTAGAAATATTAGTAAGTCCTCAGGGATTGGCCAGAGTTGCAGTCATTTTTGACTCTTCTCTCACATCACTTACCTGATCCATCTGCGAACGTATTGGCTCTACCCTCAACCTCTACCTTCAGAATACAGCCAGGGGCAAGAGCATCAGGCCCCTTGCTCAGCAGGGAGCCTCCTTCTTCCTCTCCCTGCCTCTCCCCCTGCTTGTGCACGCTAACAAACAAAACGTTAAAAAAAATGTATTCAAAACCACCCAGTCCTATGGAGTCAAGAAAAATGAGTGCATATGTCTGTCCACAAAGAGATTTTTGCATAGCTTTATTTGTAATAGCCCTAAACTGGAAATAACCCAAATGTCCAGCAACAGATAACTGGATAAACAAATAATAGATATAAAATAAATATATTCATACAGTGGAATACTACCCAACAATAAAAAGGAATTATTGATACAATAAGAATCTCAAAATAATTTTGCTCAAAGAAGCCAGAGAGTGGATACTGTATGGTATCATATACATACAACTGTAGAAATTGCATAACAGAACCAATTAAAGTGAAAAATGGTTGCAGAGAAGGGATTACAAAAGGACACAAGGAATTTTGGGGGAGTGATTAGTATCTTATATTTGTAAGATTCTAGGCGTCCCTCTTGGATCACTGGGAGAGGTGTGGGGTCACTGACCACAAAACGGGGGAATCAACTTTGCCTGGTCTGTCCTGATCATGCCAGTCCCTGCTGTGTCCTCATTTATGCAACTACAAAGGATGAGAATTTGGTCTCTCTTAGAAACCACCTAATCCAAATTTCCGGAGTTCCTGTAAAGGGGAGGAGACTCCGAGACGAGTGCCAGGGCCCTGGGCTGCTTTATGCACACACCATGTCCAGCCCACACCTCTGATCTCTACGCTGGGCTTTCTGGGCATCGGCTTTCGCAAACTTAGCTTTCTTTTGCAGTGTGGCCACTTGTCCAGGAACCAAGCAGGGAAGGACCCGAGGGTTACGGAATTCCGGCACAAAGTCAGGGATGGAACCAACAAGGGACGCCAAAGCCTTGTTCAGCGACGGTGGAAACCACCTCCACAACCTGGCCAGGCCTCGCGGCCGCAGATAACAACACCACCACCCTCTTCTGTAAAGATGGAGGGAAAATCAGGCTTTGGAGTCCACCTGGCAGTCTGTCAACGCCGCTGTGATCCGGGGCGAGTGCCGCGACCAGTTTCCAGCAGTCCTCCCAGAAAACCCGGACGCACCAAGGCCCAGGCCGCGACTGCCGGGCGCGCGCTCCATCTGTGGCGGGGCGTGGAGCATCACGGGAGTCGCGCCGCCTGACGTCACCAGGGGGCGCCCGCACTCGGCGTCCGCTTGGAGACGGACTGCTGTGTAGTGGGGCTTAGGCAGCCTTGCTCCGCGCTGATTCCTCGCGCGAGGTCCCGCCAGCGCCGCGCTCTCTGAGCTGTGTTCGCTGGGAGGCTTCCCCCGACGCCTGCCGTTTTCGGATCGTGCGGAGGATGGGCGAAAGAAAGGGCCAGAGGTTGAGAGGGAGCAGGGAAGATAGGTGGTCGGCCTCCGACATCAT
>NW_024423877.1:0-2032 GCF_017311325.1 Ursus maritimus | reverse complement strand
AATAAATAAATAAATAAATAAAATCTTTAAAAAAAAAATTCTATCCTTCAAGCTCCTCGTGTTAGGAAGCTATTTCTATAGCATTAAGGCAGAGCAGACTTTCCCCTCAACTCCTGACGAACTCACTTATTCATTTAGCCCTTATTTTCAAGGTATATATAAATGCTTTTAATCTCCGGTAAGTATCTCCTGTGTACCCACAACGAAACTATATATGTTCTGAGGGAATGTCAAGGACCTGGTCTAAGGAATGCTCAGGAAATGTGTGGTACCAGCAGGGCTGGAATTCAGCCGAGGAGTGTGAAATGCCAAAGGTGCAAAAGCCCAGGAGGCACCCACACCCAGGGTCATGCCAGTGCAGGGTCACCTCGCCCCAGTCTTGGCTCTGGGAGCCACAGAGCAGCTGGTGGACAGGCAGCTGAAGTTCAGCAAGATGAGAGAAGTAGTGATGCCTACTGGAGTTTGGCTGCCCAGGGAGACCCAAGGCAGTGTCTGGTGAATCAAACTGGTGGAAACAGAACTGGTGTCTAGAAAGAGCAGAGGTAAGCCAGGGTAGGCAGATCTTCCCTGGTGGCCCATCCTTATACTAGAACAGTGGGTCACCAGGAGAGCTGAAACAGGAGTAGCTGAGCAGGTATCTCTTGGTGCAGTCATTCCTTGCATCTAGATCTTGACAATGCCGTGTTATAAATGGACGGGTTTCTGAAGCAACTCCTGTGAGTTGCTTCAGGCTTTTGCCTGTATGTATTAGTCTTCTAGGGCTGTCGTAGCAAAAACAATGCGGCAGACTATGGGGCTTATACAACAGAAACTTACTTTCTCACAGTCCTGGAGCCCGGAGGTCCAAGGTCAAGGTGTCAACAGGTTTGGTTTCTTGTGAGGCCTCACAAGTCCTTGGCTTGTAAATGGCCACCTTCTTGCTGTGTCCTCAGTCTTTTCTCTGTGCATATGCATCCCTGGTGTCCCATTGCATGCCCAAATTTCTTCTTCTTGTAAGGACACCAGTCAAACTGGATTAGGACCCACCCAGGAGCCTCATTTTAACTTAGTCACTTCTTAAGTGGTTCTATCTCCAAATACAGTCATATTCTGAGGTACTAGGGGTTGTGGAGGATACACTCAGCCCATAATACCATGGGTCTAGAGAATTGTAAGCTCTCACAAAAACAAACATTCCGTAATGGTTAGCAAAATGCCATGCACATTAATAGATAATAAATATTTATTTCTTCATCCTTCAAAATTCAATTCTGACATCTAGGCAAACAATAAACTTTTCTTGAATCAATATAATTGATAGAATAAATGAATTAAAGTTTAATATCTTGGATGGTCACCATCACTCTGTCTAAAAAGCAAAATTTAAGAGAAATGTTGTTGAGATGCAAATTGATAAATTACCCATTCTTTATTACTTAAAAGTTAATATTTTAAACAAATGAACTGAAGCAATGCTACAATTAAGGAAACAATTCTATATAGAAATGTCTGTCTCTTTTTCATAAATATATACAATTGAATATTTTTCTCACTTCTTTATTATTACCTTTAATCTGACCTACTTCATACAGCCAGATATAAATTGGGTATTTATTACCCTTAATCCTATATTAACACTGAATCATCTTGGACTGGCTTTGTAGTTTCTGATTATCTTGAAATAAAAATAGCACATGTAGTTTGGTTGCCAAAAAGGACTTTACATCATGCATACATACTTTATTTATTTAAGCCGTTGTGCTAATATTGATAGTTTTCATTGTATTTTTATGTATTTGTTGTATTTTTCACATTATGTTGGGGTTAATGTAGATCATGAAATACCTGGCTTGTTAAAATCTAACACAAAGGCTACTGAGGGCAGGGAAGGTTTTCGGAGAAGGGCGTGTAGGCCTCTGGAAGGCCGAGGCCTGCTGACCACTTCGCCTGAGTTCCCCCAGGGAGTTGCCTTCTCAAAACTTTCTTAGCCAGAACAGTCCCCTGTGACCTAAGAGATGTAGTCATTGTCCCTTAGGCTAAGTTTAGCAGAACT
>NW_024423876.1:0-2043 GCF_017311325.1 Ursus maritimus | reverse complement strand
GTGGCTGCAGTCCCCGGGGGCGGGTTGCCCTGAACTAGACTAGTGTGTTTACCAGGCATCAGTGGGAATTACCCCTCTCCCCTACAGGCCACAGAGGCCCCCACAGGAAGAAGGGCTGGGGCATTTGGAGGCCCTACCTACTCTACAGGGCTTGGTAGCACCTGTTTCGAGAGACAGCGGCCCCGCAGAAAGGCTGTTCCTGTGCTGCAGATGGACAGGCATGCCACCTCGTCTAAGGGGGAGTTTGAGCCATGGCAGAGGTCAGTCAACAGAGCATATTCTCCATCCACACCTCGACAGAAGGGAAGTTCTTACTATGACAGGCTATTCCTTCACCAGAGGCTCTACCTGGAGGAGCACCGTGTACTCTGCTCGGAGCTGGTGGTCTGTGGGGCTGGACCACATGTCTGCCCCTTCCAGAGCGGGGACCAAAGTCCTAGGGGTTCTCTCTCGTCTGTTGTCTCTGCTAGTGTCCCCCCCCCCATACCTCCTGGAGTCACAGATACATCTAACTTATATGGTAGCCCAGAGCTCTACTCTGCATCACCAGTATTTCTGCCTGCTCAAAGGCAGCTGGGCGCTCTGATCCCCAGTTCCACACGCCCTTTCTTTACAAACTACATAAGGGGCAGAGGCACTGCCCCAGGTGAGGAATCCACGTCATCCAAAACCCCCAATTCCCTACGGAAGGCTTGTACCTCTTTCATGTTCTTAGGGGTTGGATAGGCTTATACCTTACCAACCATAGCTTCTAGGACAACAGGACCCTTACCCAACCAATGCTCCCCAAAACTTGATGGCAGTGCCTGGACCTTGACTTTCCTGTTTCACTGCTTTTCCTCTCCCTCACAGATGTGCAAGAAAGTCTGTACAGTGTCCTGCAGCAGGGGCAAGACTTCATGTGTTAACATACTGATGTGAGGAAGGAAATCAGGGACAGATCTCAGGCTACCATCCCGTGACATACCTGGAGGCTTTGTAGCCGTGGGGAAGCAAGGTCCACTGTTGCCCTTCTCACATGAAGGCAACCTTATCTTGTGACTCAGCGGCCAGGAATATACTGAAAAAGGCATTTGCTAAGTCCAGTACAGGCTGGCACAGGCCAAGGAGCATGGCCAAGGTCTCTAAGATGGTGGCAATGCTGGGCTCAGCCGCCTGGATGGGAGGCACTGCCTTGTTCAATTCTCAGTAGTCCACAGTCATTCGCCATGAGCAGATCATCTGGCTTTCTTATCAGCCATACCAGGCTGTTGAAAGCACTAGGGGCAGGGCATAAAATACCCACTCAGTGCAGTTCTTGGGTAGTTTCTCCAATTTCCTTATGCCCCCCAGGCAACTGATATTGTTAGACAGTTAACATTTTTTGTGAGTTCAGTAGACTTACTGGTTCCCAGTTGGCTCTTCCCCTTAGCATTAGTTTGATTACTGTAACCCAAAGGTACACTTTGCTGAAGAGATTTGCAGAGCTTGGTCTTGTAAGTTATCAATGCTCAATATGTTCTCTGGTATTAGAATGATAAAGCCTCATATTCTCATGGAAGAGAACACCCAATTTGCAGTGTCAAAGGGACCTTTCTGATCAAATCATTTGAGGGTTTGCCCCTCAACACCCATAGAGGGTGTTGAGGGGGCCAGAAAATTTCTGAGGGTTTGTTACCTTGTATTACAGTACCTTTGGCTCCAGTAGCAACAGGAACCAGCATATTTTTTTTTTAAAGAATTTATTTATTTATTTGAGGGAGAGAGAGCACAAGCAGGGGGAGGAGTGGGGGAGAAGCAGACTCCTGGCTGAGCAGGAAGCCCGATGTGGGGCTTGATCCCAGGATCCTGAGACCATGACCTGAGCTGAAGGCAGACGCTTAACAGACTGAGCCACCGAGGCACCCAGGAGCCATCATTTTTAATTTCTGCATGGATATTAGCATCCCATGCCAAGTGCTAGGGCAGACTAGTGTATCTTGGCTTTCATTCTTGTACTGACTGTGGCCTAATCAGGGCCTTCAAAAACAGGGGCATAGGTTGCCTGTCTCATTCCCAACACCC
>NW_024423875.1:44852-45970 GCF_017311325.1 Ursus maritimus | reverse complement strand
ATAATAATAATAATAATAATAATAATAATAATAAAAGAGTTTTCCTAGAAAACAGATGGTCAAATTACATTTGTAAGCAATAAATGGACAGAGAAATTGGATTGTAGCTTCCCATTGGACAGTTTCTGAAAGAAAACGTAGAACCTGTCAAACTTGGGGTAGGACATTAGGGTGCAATAACCATTTAAAAGAATTCAGTGGGACTTCATAAAAATGTGACATTTCTCCTTATCTCATAACCATAAGAAAATGAAAAAGTGAACCGCAGGCTGGGAAGTAAAGATTTGCAATACACACACTGACAAACACTTCTCAAGAAAGAATTCCTGCTCATCAACCATAAAAATTCTATTTATAAACGAATAATTCACAAAAGATTGACTGATGGCCAATAAGAACTGGAAAGGGTGATCTACAGTATTATTTTCAGGAACAGCAAGGCCTTTCCTAAAATGAAAACATACACACAAACCAGTATTCCCTAGATGGATGACGTCCTTATTTCTGAGGACAGCTTGAAGAACAGACTAGCATCAAAGTAAAGTGATGGAATTCCTGACACTCAGAGGATGGACAATTGACCTCAAACTACAGTACAATTTCTAGGCATCATTCGGTCCTCTGAAGGCAGACAACTACCACACCCCTTCCTACACCACACAGGTTGCTTCCCAACCGCTATCATAAAAGAAGAACATGAGAAACAGATAGGACTAGTAGGAAATAACAATAATCACATGTGGGGATTATTCTGAAACACACTGATCACATAACTAGTGTAAGGAAGTGTAGGGAACTGACAAGGACAGAGACTCAAGAGGTACTTCTTTGGGAAATGCTGTCTGAAATCGTCACACGTTGGTACCAGTTAATGAGGGCTCTGAGCATACCTAGGGTTTGCTCACAAGGGTCTGCAACACCATCGCTGAGGACTGAAACTCTTCAAGACCTCAAAGCTTGCCTGATTGATTATTGGACTAAGAGATTCCCATGTTCTGAAAACAGATACCAACTCATTGAAAGGTTCACCTGGGCTCTCTCGGAGGCCCTACAAGAAGCTGAACCATTCACTGAAAATCAATTACACACACACACACACACACACACACACACACACA
>NW_024423875.1:14875-44827 GCF_017311325.1 Ursus maritimus | reverse complement strand
ACACACACACACACACACAGACCTGTCATTTCACCAATTACTTAAACATTCAAGGTTCTTCCTACCTTTTCTTTTTCACATTGATATTTATACTCACATGAAATGTCATCATTTCTAATGAACACTGATGTCAAAATAGAGATCCATTGACACAATATTCACAAAATGGAACTTCCCTGCTGTCATTTTCAATATACCATTTTTTAAAGTTCATACATATTTTAGGTTTTTGGTAACTTATACAGGAGAAGATCAGCACTGAAAAACTCTGAATACTGACAATGAGTTTTAAGCCTAGAGAACAAAAATTGTCCAATTTCATAGATAATAAAGACCAAAGGAAAGCATGGAAGCTGTAGTCGAATAATTTTACACATGTGCATCCTCTCTTATTCTACTACTGAGGGGCGTGTTTCATTACCACTATGCATGCATCAATTGTTTTCCACGTGCACCTGCACAGGTATAATGAATTACTACAGTAGAATGAAATGTCTGGGGAACTACTTAGCGGCATCTATAATGAACAATGAAATTTCGATCTTATATTTGGTGAACTTCCACTGTCTGTCCTTTAGAAATGGACCCTAAACAGAAGGAGATGAACCTTGAGAGACTATGGACTCTGGGAAACAAACTGAGGGCTTCAGAGGGAGAGGGGTGGGGATTGGATGGTCCAGTGATGGGTATTAAGGAAGGTACATGTTGCATGAAGCCCTGGGTGTTATATGCAAATAATGAATCACGGAACACTACATCAAAAACTAAGGAAATACTGTATAGTGACTAACATATCATAATAAAAATTATTATTAGAAAAGTAGAGTAAAAAAAAAAAAACCAATACAGCTTTTCTGTTTCAGGAACAATCACAATTGAGAAAAAACTAACTTCCAATCCTAAAGCAAAACACAGACCAAGTTCCATTTCACTCCCCTTTATTCACATTCTCTGTGGGTTCTAAGCTATTTCCCTACCTCCTTTCCTGCTGAGCAGGAGCCCACGCCGTCCCAGAACCCTGGGATCATAACCTGAGCTAAAGGCACATGCTTAACTGGATGAGTCAGCCAGGGCCCAGCCATGTTTTTCTTAAGAAAAGGACACTTTCTCACAATGCCTTCACATGACTACATGGTACCAGAGATCTACATTTGCTTCTAGGAGGTTGCAAATGAGAGCGCAATTACAAACTCTGACAGTGGTTTATCAAATACAATGACCTGCCTGGTGACAGTGAACCCACTTGAGCCACGAGAGGGTGCTTTGACACTCAGCTGTGGCTGGGCTGGCACAGAGAACAAATCCATTTCCCTGCCTGATGTCTGTGAGGAACAGATGCCCCACTGTGAATAAGACCCTGTCACTGAGCTGTCCAGAGATGGCCATCCTCACGGAGGATGAGGATAAAGGTAATACCTGAGGAGACCCTCATCTGTCTCTTTTACCTTTTCATATTTTGACAGTGGACAATCACTGCCTAGGAGTCCCCAACTACCTTAGTCTCATCTGTGAATGGCCAGAGGGGTTTTACAAAACATGATATTTTGACCTCACAAATGCCCCACAAGCCACCTACCATAGGGATTCAACATTAAGCAAAGATACTGTTCGTTGGAAGAGAGGTCCTGCCCACTGTTGTTTCTCACTTATATGCTCCCATCTTCCTTACCTCATGGTAACAAACCACCTTGATTCCTGCTTCCGTCTTCCAGGAAGGCTGAGGTGACTTGAAGGGCATTACCTGACATCGTTCTTTCTTACAAGAAGATGTGAACATTTCCCTAGTCCTACACACCCAAGTTGAATCGGAATCAGGATTGAGGAGGCTGATGAGAGTTGAAGGTGTTTTCCTGTACAGTTGGTTTATTACCCATAAGGATGGGTCATGATCTCGAAATTCCAGAACCTTTTCATTAATGCTTCCACACGTGAAAGATGATGTACATTGGTCTTTCCCTGTATAGTGTGGTGACTCAGAGAAAAGTGCTTATCCCTTTCTGTCAGACTTCCACGACCACTTTGGGGCTGGCTTCCATATTCACAAAAGGATGATGTTAGGGCTAAGAGGGTTCCTGTACACTGTTATTTCTTACAGATAAGTGTATGGCATTTTTGTTACATTGCCAAGAACCACTTGGCGGGCTTGCCGGCCTCCTGGGGACGAACCTAACCTAGGTCGGCCCCGGGCCCTCCCAGGATTGCCTGAAGCGGCTTGCCAGGGATTAGGGACCCCTAAGTCCCAGCAGCTGGAGCGCACCCTGCTGCCCGCCGCCACATGGGGTGTTAGGGACATCAGCCAGTCCTTCAGGGCAACAGAGGCGGCAGGACCCTCCGGCCACCTGCGACCTTCGAGGTACCCCGAGCCAAAGCCAAAATGCTCTGGCCCACGCTCCCGCTCGCCAGCTACCTCACCTCGACCCACACCTCCATTCTCCGCACATGGCGAAAGAGAGCCTGCCAGCCTCCTGGGGTCTAACCCTAACCTAGGATGGCCCCGAGGGGCCCCGCCCAAGGGGACTGGCGCCGTAACGCTGGGTATTAGGGACCCCGAGCCTCAGCACCGAGTCACCCCTCCGCCCGCGCCACCGGGCGCTAGAAGTGCCGCTGGTCATTCAGGGCGGGAGAGAGGCAGGGCTTTCCGAGCCCGGCGAACATCCAAGGCCTCCTGCGCCAAAATGCTTGGGCCAACGCTACCACTTACCAGCGCCCTCCGTCGGCCCGCCCCTCCACTCTCTGAACAGCTGGCGGATTGGGCCTGCAATTCTCCTGGGGCTAACCTAAGCCTAGGTTGGCCCCCAGAGGTGCCCGTCCCAGGGGCCTGGCGCTGCCACGCCAGGTTGGGGACCCCGAGCCGCAACACCAGAGCGCACCATGCCGCCCCTCCGCCACCAGGGCTGCGAGGCGCCGTCATTCATTCAGTCTGGAAGCGTGCAGAGCCTCCCGAGCCACCCTCGATCTTAGGCCCCGGCGCCAAAATGCCTCGGCCCACGCTCCCACTCTCCAGCAACTTTACCTCAGCCTTCCCCTCTGCACGCCTCACAGCTGGCAGATTGGCGGCGTGCCGGCCTCCTGGGGGCTAACACAAACCCTATGTCAGCCGGGGCCCCTCCCAAGGGGCCTGGCGCTGCCCACGCCCCTCTTTGGGGACCCCTAAGCACCAGTGCTGAACTCACCTGCCTCCCGCAGCCAACCGGGCTGCTAGGGTGCCGACATTCATTCAGGGCGGGAGAAGCGGGCAGGGCCCTCTGAGCCCTGGCGTCCTTGGAAACCCCCGCGCAAAAAACACTTGGGCCCACGCTCCTGCTCGCCAGAGCCCTCACCTTGGCCCGCCACTCCATAATCCGCACAGCCGGTGGTAGGGGCCTGCCGGCCTCCTTTGAGCTAACCTAACGCTGGGTCGGCGGCCGAGGACCACTCCCAAGTGACCGGCGCTGCCACGCCGAGGATTGAGAACCTCTGAGCCCAGCTCGGACTCACCTTGCCGGTCCGCCACCACACAGCTGCTAGCGGCCCCCGGTCATTCAGGGCGGGAGAAGCGGGCAGGGCCTTCCGAGCCCCCGCTGACATTCGGAGGCCCCCTGCGCCAAAATGCTTGGGCCCACGCTCCCGCTCCCAGTGTGCTCACCTCAGCCCGCCCCTTGCTCGCCGCACAGCTGGCGGATCGGGCCTGCTGGCCTCCTGGGGGCTAACCCTTCCCTAGGTCAGCTCACAAGAGGCCCCTACCAATGGGCCTGGAGCCACCACGCCGGGGATTGGGGACCTCCAAGCACCAGCGCCAGACACACCCTGCCGCCCCGCCTCACCCGGCCCACTAGGGGCGCCGTCCTCATTCAGGGATGGAGAATGGGCAGGGCCCTCTGAGCCCCTGGCCCCCTTGAAGGCCCCCTGTGCCAAAAGCTTGGGCCCACGCTCGCTCTCCAGCACGCTCTTCAGCCCGCCCCTCCCCTCGCCGCACACCGGCCCGGATCGAGACCTGCCAGCCTTTGGGCTAACCCCTAACCATAGGTTGGCTCACGAGGGGCCCCTCCCAAAGGGCCTGGCGCTGCCACACCGGGATTGGGACCCCGAGCACCAGTGCCGAACTCACCCTGCTGTCCCGCCGCAACCCGGTCCGCTAGGGAGCGCCGTCCTCATTCAGGGTGGGAGAATGGGCAGGGCCCTCCGAGCCCCGCGATCTTCAAAGTCCCCCGCGTCAAAGCGCTTGGGCCCACGCTCCCACTCGACAGTGCCCTCACCCGGCCATCCCCTCTGCATGCCACACAGCTGGCGGATCGGCCCTGTTGGTCTTCTGTGAGCTAAATAACAACCTACACGGCCCCGGGCCCTCCCCAAGGCATGGCACCGCCACACCGGGGCAGGGACCCCTGAGCCCCAACTCTGGAAGCTACCCTGCCCCGCCGCCACCCGGGCGCTAGGGACTGTGTCCTCATTCAGGGCTGGAGAATGGGCACCTCCGAGCCCCTTCGCGTTTCGAAGGCCCGCGCCAAAACGCTTGGGCCATGCTTCCGCTACCAGCGTGCTCACCTCCAGCCCGCCCCTCTGCTCACAGCACAGCCAGTGGATCGGGCTGTCGGCCTCCTTTGGGCTAACCCTAACCCTAGGTTGGCTCGGGAGGGGCCCCTCCCAGGGGGCCTGGCGCTGCCACGCGGGGATTAGGGGACCCCTGAGCACCAGCGCTGAACTCACCCTGCCGCCCCACCAAGACCTGGCCCACTAGGGGGCCATCCTCTCAGGGCAAGAGAAGGGCAGGGCCCTCAAGCCCCTGGCGACCTTTGAAGGCCCCCGCACCAATCACGCTTGGGTCTACGCTCTGCTCGCCAGCACCCCTCTCCTCATCCCGCCCCTCTGCTCGCCGCACAGCCGGGACTGGGACTGCCGCCTCCTGGTGGTTAACCCTAACCCTGGTCGGCTCCTGAGGAGCAACTCCCAAGGGCCTGGCGCTGCCACGCCGGTGATTGGGGACCCCGGGCCAAACCGCTGGACACACCCTGCCACCCCGCCGACACCCAGGCCGCTAGAGGCGCCGCTGGTCATCTAGGTTGGAGAGCGGGCAGGGGCCCTCTGAGCCCCAGTGACATTTGAAGGCCCCCAGCGCCAAAATGCTTCGGCCCACGCTTCTGCTCACCAATGCCTCACCTCAGCCAGCCCCTCCACAAGCTGCTGAAGCGGATCGGGCCTGGCGGCCTCCTGATGTCTAACCCTAACTCTAGGTTGGCTGTCGGGGGCCCCTCCCAAGGGGTCTGGCACCACCACCGGGCATTGGGGACCCCGAGCACCCAGCGCCGGACTCACCCTGCTGCCCTGCCGAGACCTGGCCGCTAGGGTGGCTGTCCTCATTCAGAGTGGGAGAACTTGAGGGCCCTCTGTGCCCCTGCGACTCTTTGAGGCAACACGCTGAAATGCTAGGGCCCATGCTCCCGCTCACCATTGCCCTCACCTGGGCCCCACCCTCCGCTCCCCACACCGGCCGGCGGATCGGGCCTGCCAGCCTCCTGGGCTAGCCTAACCTAGTTTGGCCCTGAGGAGCCCCTCCCAAGGGGACTGGCGCTGTCACGCCTTGGATTGGGGACAATCCTAGCCAAGCGCTGGACTTTCTGCCACCCCGCCACCACCCGGGCTGCTAGAGGCGCGCCCACGTCCTTCGGGGCAGAAGGGGCAGGAACCTCCGAGCCCCGGCGACCCAAGGCCCCCTACGCCAAACATTTGGGCCCACGCTCCCGCTCGCCAGCACCCTTCCTCGGCCCTCCTCTGCTCGCCGCACAGCTGGCAGATCGGGCCTGCGGGCCCCCTGGGGGTAAGCCCGAACCCTAGGTCGGCCCCTAGTGGCCTCTCCCAAGGGGCCTGGCGCGTAACGATGAGGATTGGGGACTCCACAGGCCCCAGCCCGAGATCACCATGCCCCCACCACCACCAGGCACAAGGGGCACCACTGGTCATTCAGGGTGGGAGAACAGCAGGGCCTTCTGAGCCCCCAGCGACTTTTGAAGGCCCCACGCCAAGCACTTGGGACACGCTCCCACTCGCCATCGCCCTACGTGTCCTCCCCTCCGCTCGCCACAAGCTGGCGGATCAGGCCTCCCAGCCTCCTGGGGGCTAACCCTAACCCTAGTTTGGCCCTGAGGAGCCCCTCCCAGGGGACTGGCGCTGTCACGCCTTGGATTGGGGACAATCTAGCCCCAGCGCCGGACTTTCCTGCCACCCGCCACCACCCGGACTGCTGGGCGCCACCGTCCCGGGCAGGAGAAGGGCAGGACCCTCCGAGCCCCTAGCGACCTTCAAAGCCGCCCCTACGCCAAAACATTTGGGCCCACGCTCCCGCTCGCCAGCACCCTTACCTCAGCCCGCCCTCCACTCACCACACAGCTGGCAGATCGGGCCTGCTGGGCTCCTGAGGCTAACACAATCCTAGGGTCGGCCGGAGGACTCCCAGGGTCCTGGCTCCGCCACGCCGGGAGTTAGGGGACCCATGAGCATGACGCCAGACTCACCCAGCCGCCACCACCGGGGCTGCTAGGGTCGCTGCCAGTCATTCAGGGTGGGAGAGAATGGATCTCTCGAGCCCCTGGCGACTGTCAAAGGCCCCCATGCGCCAAAAGCGCTGGGCCCACGCTCCCGCTCGCCAGTGCCCTCACCTCGGCCACCACTCCTCTCCACGGACAGCCGTTGGAACGGGCCTGCCAGCCTCCTTTGGGCTAACGTCTTAGGTAGGCCCCAGAGGGACCACTCCCAAGTGCCTGGCACCACCACACACTGGGGATTGAGGACCCACGAGCCCTGGCTCCAGACACCTGCCGCCCCACCGTGACCCGGCCCGCGAGGGCAGCGTCCTCACAGGGGCGAGAAGGCGGCAGGAGCCCTCTGAGTCCCGGTGACCTTGAAGGCCCCCACGCCAAGCGGCGGCCGATGCTCCGCTCGCCAGCGCATTCACGTCAGCCCGCCCCTCTTCGAAGCGCGGCCAGCGGATCAGGCCGCCGGACTCCTGGGGTAACCCTAAAGCTAGAGTCGACCCAGAGGGGCCCCTCCCGGGGACCTGGCACCTTACCAAGCCTGGGACTGAGACCACAGCCCCATCACCAGACTTACCCTGCCTCCCTGCTACTCGGGCCATAGGGGCGCACGGTCATTCAGGGCCGCGAAACAGACAGGGTTCTCAAGCCACCGGCGACCTTCAAAACTACCTGCGCCAAAACTCCTGGTGCCCATGCTCCCCGCTCCAGCGCCCTCACCTCGTCCCGCCCTTCCACTCCTGCACAGAGGCGGATCCGGCCTGCCGGCCTTGGTGGCTAACCTAACCATGGTTGGCCCCAGGTCCCCTCCCAAGGATCCTGGTTCCTCTACCGAGTCGGGGACCCCTGAAGCCCCAGAACCAGACTCACCCTGCTGCAACGCCGCCACCGGGCCGCTAGAGCGGGCGCTCATTCAGGGCAGGAGAATGGACGGGGCTCTGGAGAAACCAGCGACATTTGAAGCCTCCCACGCCAAAATGCAGGGGGCCCACTCCGCTCACCAGCACCTTACCTCAGCCTGCCCACCATTCACCACCCAGCCAGAGGATTGGGCCTGCCGCCTCCTGGGTGCTAACTCCAACCTAGGTCGGCCCACGAGGAGCCCCTCCCAAGGGGCCTGGCCCCACTGTGCTGAGTTGGGGATCCCTGAGCCACAGCTCAGGACTCACCCTGCACCCCACCGCCAGCGGGCCAGCTGGGCGCCGCTGGTTATTCAGGCCAGGATAATGGGCAGGACCCTCCGTGACATGGCAACATTTGAAAGGCCCAGGGCGCCAAAAGCGCTGGGACCCACCCTCCCGCTCGGTATTGCCCTCAACTCAGCCCACATGCGCTCCTCGCAAGCCGGCGGATCGGGCCTGCTGGCCTCCGGGCGCTAACCTAACCCTCGGGGTGGCCCCTGAGGGTCCCTTCCTAAGGAGCCTTGCGGCGCCGCAGCCAGGGGTTGCGACCCCCAAGCGCCCCCAGCGCCGGGTGCACCCTGCCCGCCCCCCCATGGGCCGCTAGGGGCCGCCATTCATTCTGGGTGGGAGAACTGGCAGGGGCCTCCCCCGCCCACCTTCGATGGCACCCAGAACCAAAATGCTTGTGCCCAGGCTCATGTGCACTAGCCCTCACCTGTACGCTCCCTCTGCTCCACACACAGGCGGTGTATGGGGCCTGCCGGCCTCCTGGGGGCAACCTAACTGCAGGTGGGGCCGGCCCCTTCCCAAGTGGCCTCACGCCCCAATACCGGGATGGGGCAGGCAGCCCAAGTGCCAGACTCACCCTTCTGCCCTTCAGCCACTTGAGGCCACTAGGGGACCCCCGGTCATTCAGACGGGAGAATGGGCGGAGTCCCTCCGAGCCCTGCCTGCAACTTCAAGGGCCCCCCATGCTAAAGCGCTTGGGCTCATGCTCAGGCTCACCAGCGCCCTCACCTCGGCCCACCCCGCCACGTGCCGCACAGATGCTGATCAGGTCCACCGGCCTCCGAGGGGCTAACCGTAACCCTAGATCGACCCCGAGGGCCCTCCCAAGGGCCTGGCACCACAACGCCGGGAGTTGGGCACCTGAGCCTCAGCACCTGACTCACCCTCCGCCCACGCCACCTGGGCCGCTAGGGGCACCGCCGTCATTCAGGGCGGGAGAAGGCGCAGGGCCCTCCAGGCCCGGGCGACCTTCGAAGACCCCAGCCCCAAAACGCCTGGGCCGACGCTCCCGTTCTCCAGCGCCCTCACCTTGGCCAGCCCCTCCACTCGCCTCACAGCCGGCTGATCGATCTGCCGGCCTCCTGACTAACCTAACCCAGGGTCAGTCCTGAGGAGCCCTTCCCAATGGAACTGCTGCTGCCATGGCAGGGATTGGGGATCACCGGGCCCCAGCAATACGTAAAAAAGAAAAAGCTAGGAGGCCCTACAAGAAGCTGAACCATTCACTGAAAATCAATTACACACACACACACACACACACACACACACACACACACATACACACACACACACACACAGACCTGTCATTTCACCAATTACTTAAACATTCAAGGTTCTTCCTACCTTTTCTTTTTCACATTGATATTTATACTCACATGAAATGTCATCATTTCTAATGAACACTGATGTCAAAATAGAGATCCATTGACACAATATTCACAAAATGGAACTTCCCTGCTGTCATTTTCAATATACCATTTTTTAAAGTTCATACATATTTTAGGTTTTTGGTAACTTATACAGGAGAAGATCAGCACTGAAAAACTCTGAATACTGACAATGAGTTTTAAGCCTAGAGAACAAAAATTGTCCAATTTCATAGATAATAAGGAACCAAAGGGAAAGCATGGAAGCTGTAGTCGAATAATTTTACACATGTGCATCCTCTCTTATTCTACTACTGAGGGGCGTGTTTCATTACCACTATGCATGCATCAATTGTTTTCCACGTGCACCTGCACAGGTATAATGAATTACTACAGTAGAATGAAATGTCTGGGAACTACTTGGCGGCATCTATAATGAACAATGAAATTTCGATCTTATATTTGGTGAACTTCCACTGTCTGTCCCTTTAGACAATGGACCCTAAACAGAAGGGGGAATGAACCGCGAGAGACTATGGACTCTGGGAAACAAACTGAGGGCTTCAGAGGGGAGAGGGGTGGGGATTGGGATGGTCCAGTGATGGGTATTAAGGAAGGTACATGTTGCATGAAGCACTGGGTGTTATATGCAAATAATGAATCACGGAACACTACATCAAAAACTAAGGAAATACTGTATAGTGACTAACATATCATAATAAAAAATTATTATTAGAAAGAAATTAACGGTAAAAAAAAAAACCAATACAGCTTTTCTGTTTCAGGAACAATCACAATTGAGAAAAAACTAACTTCCAATCCCTAAAGCAAAACACAGACCAAGTTCCATTTCACTCCCCTTTATTCACATTCTCTGTGGGTTCTAAGCTATTTCCCTACCTCCTTTCCTGCTGAGCAGGGAGCCCGCCTCAATCCCAGAACCCTGGGATCATAACCTGAGCTAAAGGCACATGCTTAACTGGATGAGTCAGCCAGGAGCCCCAGCCATGTTTTTCTTAAGAAAAAGGACACTTTCTCACAATGCCTTCACATGACTTCACATGGTACCAGAGATCTACATTTGCTTCTAGGAGGTTGCAAATGAAGGCAATTGCAAACTCTGACAGTGGTTTATCAAATACAATGACCTGCCTGGTGACAGTGAACACTTAGAGCCACGAGAGGGTGCTTTGACACTCAGCTGTGGCTGGGCTGGCACAGAGAACCAAATCCATTTCCCTGCCTGATGTCTGTGAGGAACAGATGCCCCCACTGTGAATAAGACCCTGTCACTGAGCTGTCCAGAGATGGCCATCCTCACGGAGGATGAGGATAAAGGACAATGCCTGAGGAGACCTCATCTGTCTCTTTTACCTTTTCATATTTTGACAGTGGACAATCACTGCCTAGGAGTCCCCAACTACCTTAGTCTCATCTGTGAATGCCAAGGGTTTTACAAAACACTTAATTTTGACCTCACAAATGCACCCACAACCACTTACCATAGGGATTCAACATTAAGCTACTGTACTGTTGGTTGGAAGAGAGGTCCTGCCCACTGTTGTTTCTCACTTATATGCTTCCTTGCCGCTGTTTCTCACTTATATGCTCATCTTCCTTACCTCATGGTAACATAACCACCTTGATTCCTGCTTCCGTCTTCAGGAAGGCTGAGGTGACTTGAAGGGCATTACCCTGACATCGTTCTTTCTTAGCAATAAGATGTGGACATTTCCCTAGTCCTACACACCCAAAGTTGAATCGGAGTCTGGATTGAGGAGGCTGATGAGAGTTGAAGGTGTTTTTCTGTACACGGTGGTTTATTACCATTAAGGATGGGTCAGAATCCTCAAAATTCCAGAACCTTCTCATTAATGCTTCCTACTTGTGAAAGATGATGTACATTGGTCTTTCCCTGTATAGTGTGGTGACTCAGAGAAAAGTGCTTAGCCCTTTCGTCAGACTTCCACGACCACTTTGGAGCTGGCTTCCGTATTCACAAAGGATGATGTTAGGGCTAAGAGGGTTCCTGTATTTCTTACAGATAAGTGAATGGCATTTTTGTTACATTGCCAGAACCACTTAGCGCCGGGCTTGCCGGCCTCCTGGGGACGAACCCTAACCCTAGGTCGGCCCCCGAAGGGGCCCCTCCCAAGTTGCCTGAAGCGGCTTGCCAGGGATTGGGGACCCCTAAGTCCCAGCGCTGGACGCACCCTGCTGCCCCGCCGCCACATGGGGTGTTAGGGACATCGCCAGTCCTTCAGGGCAACAGAACGGGCAGGACCCTCCGAGCCACCTGCGACCTTCGAAGGTACCCCGAGCCAAAGCCAAAATGCTCTGGCCCACGCTCCCGCTCGCCAGCTACCTCACCTCGACCCACACCTCCATTCTCCGCACATGGGCGAAAGGAGCCTGCCAGCCTCCTGGGGTCTAACCCTAACCCTAGGATGGCCCCCGAGGGGCCCGCCCAAGGGGACTGGCGCCGTAACGCTGGGTATTAGGGACCCCCGAGCCTCAGCACCGGAGTCACCCTGCCGCCCCGCCGCCACCCGGGCCGCTAGGGGTGCCGCTGGTCATTCAGGGCGGGAGAACGGGCAGGGCTTTCCGAGCCCCGGGCGAACATCCAAGGCCTCCTGCGCCAAAATGCTTGGGCCAACGCTACCACTTACCAGCGCCCTCACGTCGGCCCGCCCCTCCACTCTCTGAACAGCTGGCGGATTGGGCCTGCAATTCTCCTGGGGGCTAACCCTAACCCTAGGTTGGCCCCAGAGGTGCCCGTCCCAAGGGGCCTGGCGCTGCCACGCCAGGGTTGGGGACCCCCGAGCCGCAACACCAGACGCACCATGCCGCCCCTCCGCCACCAGGGCCGCTAGGGGCGCCGTCGGTCATTCCAGTCTGGAGAACGTGCAGAGCCTCCCGAGCCACCCTCGATCTTCGAAGGCCCCGGCGCCAAAATGCCTCGGCCCACGCTCCCACTCTCCAGCAACTTTACCTCAGCCTTCCCCTCTGCACGCCTCACAGCTGGCAGATTCGGCGTGCCGGCCTCCTGGGGGCTAACACAAACCCTATGTCAGCCCCCGAGGGGCCCCTCCCAAGGGGCCTGGCGCTGCCACGCCCCTCTTTGGGGACCCCTAAGCACCAGTGCTGAACTCACCCTGCCTCCCCGCAGCCAACCGGGCTGCTAGGGGTGCCGACATTCATTCAGGGCGGGAGAACGGGCAGGGCCCTCTGAGCCCCTGGCGTCCTTGGAAGGCCCCCCCGCGCAAAAACACTTGGGCCCACGCTCCTGCTCGCCAGAGCCCTCACCTTGGCCCGCCACTCCATAATCCGCACAGCCGGTGGATGGGGCCTGCCGGCCTCCTTTGAGCTAACCCTAACGCTAGGTCGGCAGCCGAGGGACCACTCCCAAGTGACCGGCGCTGCCACGCCGGGGATTGGGGACCTCTGAGCCCCAGCTCCGGACTCACCTTGCCGGTCCGCCACCACACCAGCTGCTAGCGGCGCCACCGGTCATTCAGGGCGGGAGAACGGGCAGGGCCTTCCGAGCCCCCGCTGACATTCGAAGGCCCCCTGCGCCAAAATGCTTGGGCCCACGCTCCCGCTCCCAGTGTGCTCACCTCAGCCCGCCCCTTGCTCGCCGCACAGCTGGCGGATCGGGCCTGCTGGCCTCCTGGGGGCTAACCCTTCCCTAGGTCAGCTCACCAGAGGCCCCTACCAATGGGCCTGGAGCCACCACGCCGGGGATTGGGGACCTCCAAGCACCAGCGCCAGACACACCCTGCCGCCCCGCCTCAACCCGGCCCACTAGGGGCGCCGTCCTCATTCAGGGATGGAGAATGGGCAGGGCCCTCTGAGCCCCCGGCCCCCTTCGAAGGCCCCCTGTGCCAAAAAGCTTGGGCCCACGCTTCCGCTCTCCAGCACGCTCACTTCAGCCCGCCCCTCCCCTCGCCGCACAGCCGGCGGATCGGGCCTGCCAGCCTTTGGGCTAACCCTAACCATAGGTTGGCTCACGAGGGGCCCCTCCCAAAGGGCCTGGTGCTGCCACACCGGGGATTGGGGACCCCCGAGCACCAGTGCCGAACTCACCCTGCTGTCCCGCCGCAACCCGGTCCGCTAGGGGCGCCGTCCTCATTCAGGGTGGGAGAATGGGCAGGGCCCTCCGAGCCCCCGGCGATCTTCAAAGTCCCCCGCGTCAAAACGCTTGGGCCCACGCTCCCACTCGACAGTGCCCTCACCTCGGCCATCCCCTCTGCATGCCACACAGCTGGCGGATCGGCCCTGTTGGTCTTCTGTGAGCTAAATGCAAACCCTACGTCGGCCCCCGAGGGGCCCCTCCCAAGGGGCATGGCACCGCCACACCGGGGCTTGGGGACCCCTGAGCCCCAACTCTGGGCTAACCCTGCCGCCCTGCCACCACCCGGGCCGCTAGGGGAGCTGTCCTCATTCAGGGCTGGAGAATGGGCACTGCCCTCCGAGCCCCTGTCGAACTTCGAAGGCCCCCGCGCCAAAACGCTTGGGCCCATGCTTCCGCTCACCAGCGTGCTCACCTCAGCCCGCCCCTCTGCTCACAGCACAGCCAGTGGATCGGGGCTGTCGGCCTCCTTTGGGCTAACCCTAACCCTAGGTTGGCTCAGGAGGGGCCCCTCCCAAGGGGCCTGGCGCTGCCACGCCGGGGATTGGGGACCCCTGAGCACCAGCGCTGAACTCACCCTGCCGCCCCACCAAGACCTGGCCCACTAGGGGGCCATCCTCATTCAGGGCAAGAGAAAGGGCAGGGCCCTCCAAGCCCCTGGCGACCTTTGAAGGCCCCCGCACCAATACGCTTGGGTCTACGCTCCTGCTCGCCAGCACCCTCTCCTCATCCCGCCCCTCTGCTCGCCGCACAGCCGGCGGACTGGGACTGCCGGCCTCCTGGTGGTTAACCCTAACCCTAGGTCGGCTCCTGAGGGGCAACTCCCAAGGGGCCTGGCGCTGCCACGCCGGTGATTGGGGACCCCCGAGCCAAACCGCTGGACACACCCTGCCACCCCGCCGACACCCAGGCCGCTAGGGGCGCCGCTGGTCATCTAGGTTGGAGAACGGGCAGGGCCCTCTGAGCCCCCAGTGACATTTGAAGGCCCCCCCGCGCCAAAATGCTTCGGCCCACGCTTCTGCTCACCAATGCCCTCACCTCAGCCAGCCCCTCCGCAAGCTGCACAACCAGCGGATCGGGCCTGGCGGCCTCCTGGTGTCTAACCCTAACTCTAGGTTGGCTGTCGAGGGGCCCCTCCCAAGGGGTCTGGCACCACCACACCGGGCATTGGGGACCCCCGAGCACCAGCGCCGGACTCACCCTGCTGCCCTGCCGAGACCTGGCCCGCTAGGGTCGCTGTCCTCATTCAGAGTGGGAGAACTTGCAGGGCCCTCTGTGCCCCCTGCGACCTTTGAAGGCAACACGCGCTGAAATGCTAGGGCCCATGCTCCCGCTCACCATTGCCCTCACCTGGGCCCCACCCTCCGCTCCCCACACAGCCGGCGGATCGGGCCTGCCAGCCTGAGCTACCCTAACCTAGTTTGGCCCTGAGGAGCCCCTCCCAAGGGGACTGGCGCTGTCACGCCTTGGATTGGGGACAATCTAGCCCCAGCGCTGGACTTTCACTGCCACCCCGCCACCACCCGGGCTGCTAGGGGCGCCGCCGGTCCTTCGGGGCAGGAGAAGGGGCAGGAACCTCCGAGCCCCCGGCGACCTTCGAAGGCCCCCTACGCCAAAACATTTGGGCCCACGCTCCCGCTCGCCAGCACCCTTACCTCGGCCCTCCCCTCTGCTCGCCGCACAGCTGGCAGATCGGGCCTGCGGGCCCCCTGGGGGCTAACCCGAACCCTAGGTCGACCCCCTAGTGGCCTCTCCCAAGGGGCCTGGCGCCGCAACGATGAGGATTGGGGACTCCTGAGCCCCAGCGCCGGAATCACCATGCCCCCCACCACCACCAGGGCCACAAGGGGCACCACTGGTCATTCAGGGTGGGAGAACAGCAGGGCCTTCTGAGCCCCCAGCGACTTTTGAAGGCCCCCACGCCAAAGCACTTGGGACCACGCTCCCGCTCGCCATCGCCCTTACATCGGCCTACCCCTCCGCTCGCCACACAGCTGGCGGATCAGGCCTCCCAGCCTCCTGGGGGCTAACCCTAACCCTAGTTTGGCCCCTGAGGAGCCCCTCCCAAGGGGACTGGCGCTGTCACGCCTTGGATTGGGGACAATCTAGCCCCAGCGCCGGACTTTCACTGCCACCCCGCCACCACCCGGACTGCTGGGGCGCCACCGGTCCTTCGGGGCAGGAGAAGGGGCAGGACCCTCCGAGCCCCTGGCGACCTTCAAAGGCCCCCTACGCCAAAACATTTGGGCCCACGCTCCCGCTCGCCAGCACCCTTACCTCAGCCCGCCCCTCCACTCACCACACAGCTGGCAGATCGGGCCTGCTGGGCTCCTGGGGGCTAACCCTAAACCTAGGTCGGCCCCGGAGGGGCCCTTTCCAAGGGTCCTGGCTCCGCCACGCCGGGGATTGGGGACCCATGAGCATGAGCGCCAGACTCACCAAGCCACCCCGCCACCACCCGGGCTGCTAGGGTCGCTGCCAGTCATTCAGGGTGGGAGAAGGGGCATGGATCTCTGAGCCCCTGGCGACTGTCAAAGGCCCCCATGCGCCAAAACGCTTGGGCCCACGCTCCCGCTCGCCAGTGCCCTCACCTCGGCCCACCACTCCTCTCCACGGACAGCCGGTGGAACGGGCCTGCCAGCCTCCTTTGGGCTAACCGTAACCCTAGGTAGGCCCCAGAGGGACCACTCCCAAGTGCCTGGCACCACCACACTGGGGATTGAGGACCCACGAGCCCTAGCTCCAGACACCCTGCCGCCCCACCGTGACCCGGCCCGCAAGGGGCAACGTCCTCACAGGGCGAGAGAACGGGCAGGGCCCTCTGAGTCCCCGGTGACCTTCGAAGGCCCCCCACGCCAAAACGCTTGGGCCGATGCTCCCGCTCGCCAGCGCATTCACGTCAGCCCGCCCCTCCGCTCGACGCACAGCCAGCGGATCAGGCCGCCGGACTCCTGGGGGTAACCCTAAAGCTAGGTACGACCCAGAGGGGCCCCTCCCAAGGGACCTGGCACCACCAAGCCTGGGACTAGGACCACAGGCCCCATCACCAGACTTACCCTGCCTCCCTGCTGCCACTCGGGCCACTAGGGGCGCCGCCGGTCATTCAGGGCGCGAGAACAGACAGGGTTCTCCAAGCCACCGGCGACCTTCAAAGGCTACCTGCGCCAAAACCCTGGTGCCCATGCTCCCGCTCCCCAGCGCCCTCACCTCGTCCCGCCCTTCCACTCCCTGCACAGAGGGCGGATCCGGCCTGCCGGCCTTGTGTGGGCTAACCCTAACCATAGGTTGGCCCCCCAGGGTCCCTCCCAAGGATCCTGGTTCCTCTACACGGGGGATCGGGGACCCCAAGCCCCAGAACCAGACTCACCCTGCTGCAACGCCGCCACCCGGGCCGCTAGGGGCGCCGCCGCTCATTCAGGGCAGGAGAATGGACAGGGCTCTGGAGAAACCAGCGACATTTGAAGCCTCCCACGCCAAAATGCAGGGGCCCACGCTCCCGCTCACCAGCACCTTTACCTCAGCCTGCCCACCATTCACCACCCAGCCAGAGGATTGGGCCTGCCGGCCTCCTGGGTGCTAACTCTAACCCTAGGTCGGCCCACGAGGAGCCCCTCCCAAGGGGCCTGGCCCCACAATGCTGGGGATTGGGGATCCCTGAGCCACAGCTCAGGACTCACCCTGCAGCCCCACCGCCAACGGAGCCGCTAGGGGCGCCGCTGGTTATTCAGGCCAGGATAATGGGCAGGACCCTCCGTGACATGGCAACATTTGAAGGCCCAGGGCGCCAAAACGCTGGGACCCACCCTCCCGCTCGGTATTGCCCTCAACTCAGCCCACACATGCGCTCCTCGCACAGCCGGCGGATCGGGCCTGCTGGCCTCCTGGGCGCTAACCCTAACCCTAGGACGGCCCCTGAGGGTCCCTTCCTAAGGAGCCTTGCGGCGCAACGCCAGGGGTTGGCGACCCCCAAGCCCCAGCGCCGGGTGCACCCTGCCGCCCCGCCCCACATGGGCCGCTAGGGGCGCCGCCATTCATTCTGGGTGGGAGAACTGGCAGGGGCCTCCGAACCCCCGCCCACCTTCGATGGCACCCAGAACCAAAATGCTTGTGCCCAGGCTCATGTGCACTAGCCCCCTCACCTCGGCCCAACTCTCTGCTCCACACACAGGCGGTGTATAGGGCCTGCCGGCCTCCTGGGGGCTAACCCTAACTGCAGGTCGGCCCCCGAGGGGCCCTTCCCAAGTGGCCTCACGCCCCAATACCGGGGATGGGGCAACTGAGCCCAAGTGCCAGACTCACCCTTCTGCCCTTCAGCCACTTGAGCCACTAGGGGACCCGCCGGTCATTCAGAACGGGAGAATGGGCAGGTCCCTCCGAGCCCCTGCCTACCTTCAAAGGGCCCCCATGCTAAAACGCTTGGGCTCATGCTCAGGCTCACCAGCGCCCTCACCTCGGCCCACCCCGCCACGTGCCGCACAGATGCTGATCAGGTCCACCGGCCTCCGGGGGCTAACCGTAACCCTAGATCGACCCCCGAGGGGCCCCTCCCAAGGGGCCTGGCACCGCAACGCCGGGGATTGGGCACCCTGAGCCTCAGCACCTGACTCACCCTCCCGCCCTACCGCCACCTGGGCCGCTAGGGGCACCGCCGGTCATTCAGGGCGGGAGAAGGGGCAGGGCCCTCCGAGCCCCGGGCGACCTTCGAAGACCCCCAGCCCCAAAACGCCTGGGCCCACGCTCCCGTTCTCCAGCGCCCTCACCTTGGCCAGCCCCTCCACTCGCCTCACAGCCGGCTGATCGTGCCTGCCGGCCTCCTGGGAGCTAACCCTAACCCAGGGTCAGTCCCTGAGGAGCCCTTCCCAATGGAACTGCTGCTGCCATGGCAGGGATTGGGGATCACCGAGCCCCAGTGCCAGACTTACCCTGCCACCTGGCCGCCACCCGGGCCACTAGGGCGCCGCGGGTCATTCAGGCAGGGAGAACGGGCAGGGCCCTCAGAGCCCCCGGCGACCTTTGAAGGCCTACCACACCAAAACGCTTAGGCCCATCTTCCCTCTTGCCAGCGCCCTCACCTCGGCCCACGCCTCTGCTTGCCGCACAGCCTGCGTAATGGGCCTGCCAGCCTCTTGGGGCTAACCCTAAAACTAGGTCGGCTCCCAAGGGGCCTGGCATCGCAACACTGGGTGTTGGGGACCCCTGAGCCCCAGCGCTGGACTCACCTTGCTGCCCCGCCACCAAAAGGGCTGCTAAGGGGGTGGCAGGACATTCAGTGCGGGAGAACGGGCAGGGCCCTCCGAGCCCCCATCGTCCTTCGAAGGCCCACAGCACCAAAACGCTTGGGCCCATGCTCCCGCTCGCCAGCGCCCTCACCTCGGCCTGCCTCTCTGCTCATCACACAACCGGCGGATCGGGCCTGCCGACCTCCTGGGGGCTAACACTAACCCTAGGTCGGCCCCCGTTGGGCCCTTCCCAAGGGGCCTGGCCCGGCAACGCCGGGGATTGGGGACCCCACAACCCCAGCCAGGACTCACTTTGTCGTCCCGCCGCCACCCGGGCCTCTAGGGGAGCCACCGTTCATTCAGTGTGGGAGAACAGGCAGGGCCCTCTGAGCCCAAGGCGACATTTGAAAGCGACCCGCGCCAAAATGCTTGCTCCCATGGTCCCCCTAGCCAGCGTCCTCACCTCGGCACGCCGATCCACTCGCCGCACAGCTGGCGTTTTGGGCTTGCCAGCTTCCTGAGGTCTAACCCTAACCCTAGGTCAGCCCCCTAGGCGTACATCCCAAGGGGCCTGGCGCTGCACGCCGGAGATTGGTGACCCCTGAGCTGCAGCGCCAGATTCACCTTACCGCCCCACCGACACCCGGACCGCTAGGGGCGCTGCCAGTCATTCAGTGCGGGAGAACGGGCAGGGCCCTCCGAGCCTCTGGCGAACTTTGAAGGGCCCCCATGGGAAAACGCTTGGTCCCACGATCCCGCTCCCAGCGCCCCCACCGCGGCCCGCCCCTCCGCTCCTGCACAGCCGGCGGATAGGGCCTGCCGGCCTCCTGGGGGCTTACCCTAACCCTAGGTCAGCCCCCAAGGGGCCCCTGCCAAGTGGCCTGGTGATGCAACGTCGGGGATTGGAGACCCCCGAGCCACAGCGCCGGACTCACCCTGCAGCCCCGCCACCACCCGGGACGCTAGGAGTGCAGCCGGTCATTCAGGGAGGAAGAAAAGGCAGGGCCCTCCGAGCCCCCGGCGACATTCGAAGGCCCCCCTCACCAAAACGCTTGGGCCCACGCTCTCGCTCACAAGCACCCTCACCTCGGCCCGCCCCTCCACTCGCCGCACAGCTGGCGGATCGGGCCTGCCGGCCTCCTGGGGGCTAACCCTAACCCTAGGTCGGCCCCCGAGGGGCCTGTCCGATGGGGCTTGGCACCATAATGCCTGGGATTGCTGACCCCCGAGCCCCAGCGCTGGACTCACCGTGCAGCCCCCCACCACCCAGGCCGCTAGCTGCACCACCGGTCTTTCAGGACGTGAGAACAGGCAGGGCCCTCGGAGCCACGGGCGACCTTCGAAGGCACCCCGCATCAGAATGCTTGTGCCCATGCTCAAGCATTGTCAGCGCCCTCACCTCGGCCCGCCCCTCCACTCGCCGCAAAGCTGGCCAATCGGGCCTGCCGGCCTCCTGGGGGCTAACCCTAACCCAAGGTCGGCCCATGAGAGGCCCCTCCCATGGCACCTGGCGCCACAATGCCGGGGATTGTGGACCCCCGAGCCCCAGCGCTGGACTCACCCTGATGCCCCGCCGCCACCCGGGCCGCTAGGGGCACCACGGGTCATTCAGGGTGGGAGAACGGGCAGGGCGCTCCGAGCCCCCAGAGTCCTTCGAAGGCCCCCCGCGCCAAAGCGCTTGGGACCACACTCCCTCTCGCCATCACCCTTACCTCGGCCTGCCCCTCCGCTCGGTGCACAGCTGGCGGATCAGGCCTCCCAGACTCCTGGGGGCTAACCCTAACCCAAGGTCGGCCCCTGAGGGGCCCATCCCAGTGGCCTATCGCTGCAATGCCGGGGATTGGGGACCCCCGAGCCCCAGCGCCGGACTCAACTTGCTGCCCCACCACCACCCAGGCCGCTAGGGGTGCCACCGGTCATTCAGTGCAGTAGAACGGGCAGGGCCCTCCGAGCCCCCGGCCACCTTCGGAGGCCCCCCGCGCCAGAATGGTTGGGCCCACACTCCCGCTCACCAGCACCCTTACCTCGTCCCGCCCCTCTGCTCGCCACATAGCCGGTGGATCGGGCCATCCGGCCTCCTGGTGGCTAACCCTAACCCTAGGTCGGCCCCCTAGGGGCCCAACCCAAGGTGCCTGTCTCCGCAATGACGGGGATTGAGGACCCCGGAGGCCCAGCGCCAGACTCACACTGCTGCCATGCCGCCCCCAGGGCAGCTAGGGGCACTGCCGTTCATTCAGAGCGGAAAAACGGGCAGTGCCTTCCAAGCCCTGGCGACTTTCGAAGGCCTCCCGCGTCAAATTCTTGGGCCCATGCTCCTGCTCGCCTGCGCCCTCACTTCGGCCCGCCCCTCAGCTCGCTGCACAGCTGGCGGATCGGGCCTGCGGGCCTTCTGGGGGCTAATCCTAACCTTAGGTCGGCCCCCTAGTGGACCCTCCCAAAGGGCCTGGCGCCGCAACAGCAGGGATTGGGGTCTCCTGAGCCCCAGCGCCGGACTCACCCTGCTGCCCTGCCAAAACCCGGGCCGCTAGGAGCACCGTCGATCATTCAGGGAGGGAGAACTAGTAGATTCCTAGGAGCCACTGGCGACCTTTGAAGGCCCCCTGTGCCAAAACGCTTGGGCCCATGCTCCTGCTCGCCTGCGCCCTCACTTCGGTCCGCCCCTCAGCTCGCTGCACATCTGGTGGATCGGGACTGCCGGCCTCCAGGGTGTTACCCTAATCGTTGGTGGGCCCCGGAGGGGCCCATCCCAGGTTCCTATTCCCGCAATACCGGGGATTGGGGACCCCCGAGCCCCAAGGCCGGACTCACCCTCCTGCCCTACCACCACCTTGGCCACTAGGGGCGCCGCCGGTCATTCAGGGAGGGAGAACGGGCAGGGCCCTCCGAGCCACCGGTGACCTTCGAAGGCCCCCCGCACCAAAACACTTGGGCCACGCTCCCGCTCACCAGCGCCCTTACCTTGGCCCATCCCTCTGCTCGCCGCACAGCTGGTGGATCGGGCCTGCGGGCCTTCTGGGGGCTAACACTAACCTTAGGTTGGCCCCCTAGTGGCCCCTCCCAAGGGGCCTGGCGGCGCAACAACCGGAATTGGGGACTACCGAGCCCCAGCGCCGGACTCACCCTGCCACCCCGCCGCCATCCGGGCCGCTAGGGGAGCCGCCGGTCATTCAGGGCGGGAGAACGGGTAGGGTCCTCTGAGCCCCCGGAGACCTTTGAAGGCCCCCTGTGACAAAATGCTTCGGCCCACGCTCCCGCTCGCCAGCGCCCTTACCTCGGCCCGCCCCTCCACTCGCCGCACAGCGGGAGGATCAGGCCTGCCAGCCTCCTGGGGGCTAACCCTTACCCTGGGTTGGCCCCCAAGGGGCCCGTCCGATGTGGCCTGGCACCACAACGCCTGGGATTGCTGACCCCCGAGCCACAGCGCTGGACTCACTGTGCCACCCCGCCACCACACGGGCCGCTAGCAGCTCCACCGTTCATTCAGGGCGTGAGAACAGGCAGGGACCTCCGAGCCACGGGCGACCCCGAAGACACCTCTAATCAAAACGCTTGCGCGTACGCTCCCACTTGTCAGCGCCCTCACCTTGGCCTGCCCCTCCGCTTACCACAAAGCTGGCCGATGGGGCCTGACGGCCTCCTGGGGGCTAACCCTAATCACAGGTCGGCCCACGAGGGGCCCCTCCCAAGGCACCTGGCGCCGCAATGCCAAGGATTATGGACCCCCGAGCCCCAGCGCCGGACTCACCCTGAGCCCTGCCGCCAACTGGGCCGGTAGGGGCGCCACCGGTCATTCAGGGAGGGAGAAGGGGCAGGGCCCTCTTAGCCCCCGGCAACCTTCGAAGGCCACTTGCGCCAAAAACCTTGGGCCCATGTTCCAGCTCGCCAGCGCCCTCATCTCGGCCTGCCCCGCCGCTCGCCGCACAGCCGGCGGATCGGGCCTGCAGGCCTCATGGGGGCTAAACCTAACCCTAGGTCCGTCCCCAAGGGGCCCCTCCCAAGGGCCCTGGCGCCGCAAAGCCGGGGATTGGGGACCCCCGAGCCCTAGCGCTGGACTCACACTGCTGCCACGCTGCCCCCAGGGCTTTCTAGGGGCGCTGCCGGTCATTCAGAGCGGGAGAACGGGCAGTGGCCTCCGAGCCGCTGCGACTTTCGAAGGCCTCTCGTGCCAAAATGCTTGGGCCCACGGTCCCGCTAGCCAGTGCCCTCACCTCGGCCCTCCCCTCCGCATGCTGCTCAGCCAGCAGATAGGGTCTCCCAGCCTCCTAGGGGCTAACACTAACCTTAGGTAGGCCCCCTAGGGCCCCATACCAAGGGGCCTGGTGCCGCAACACCTGGGATTGGGGACCCCCGAGCCCCAGCGCCGGACTCACCCTGCCACCCTGCCACCACCTGGGCCGCTAGTGGCACCACCCGTCATTCATGGCGGATGAACGGGCAAGGTCCTCCGAGGCCCCTGGGACATTAGTAGGCGCCCCGCACCAAATGCTTGGGCCCACACTCCTGCTCGCCAGTGCGCTTACCTCCGTCGGCCCCTCCACTTGCTGTACAGCCGGCGGATTGGGACTGCTGGCCTCCTGGGTGTTACCCTAACGCTAGGTCGGCCCCAAGGGGCCCCTCCCAAGGAGCCTGGGGCCGCAACGCCCGTAATTGGGGACTCCAGAGCCCCAGTGTCAGACTCAACCTGCCGTCCCACCGCCACCCGGGCTTCTAGGGGTGCCGCCGGTCATTCAGGGCGTGAGAACGGGCAGGGCCCTCCTAGCCCACGGCGACATTCGAAGGCGCCCCGCGCCAAAACGCTTGGGCCCACGCTCCAGCTCGCCAGCGCCATCACCTCGGCCCGCCCCTTCGCTCGCCCAACGGGGCGCATCAGGCCTGCTGGCCTCCTGGGGGCTAACCCTAACCCTAGGTTGGCTCACGAGGGGCCCCTCCCAAGGGGCCAGGTGCCACCAGGCTGGGAATTGGGGACCCCCGAGCCCCATCGCCAGACTCAATGTGCCGCCCCACCTCCACCCTGGCCAATAGGGGCGTTGCCAGTCATTCAGGGCGGGAGAACGGGCAGGACCCTCCGAGCACCCAGAGAATTCGAAGTCTCCCCACGCCAAAATGTTTGGGCCTACGCTCCCGCTCGCCAGCAGCCTCACCTCAGCCCGCCCCTCCACCCGCCGCACAGCTGGCGGATTAGGCCTGCTGGCCTCCTGGGGGCTAACCCTAACCCTAGGTCGGTCCCCGATGTGCCCCACTAAAGGGGCCTGGCCCCGCAACGTGGGGATTGAGGACCCCCGAGCCCTAGCGCTGGACTCACCCTGCCCCCCCGCCGCCACACGGGCCACTAAGGGCATCCCGGTCATACAAGCAGGAGATCAGGCAGGGCCCTCCGAGCCCCCAGCGACCTTCAAAGGCCCTCCGCGCCAAAATGCTTGGGCCCACGCTCCCGCTCGAAACGCCATCACCTCGGGCCACCCTTCCACTCGCCGCACAGTGGGTGGATCGGGCCTGTCGGCCTCCTGGGGGCTAACCCTAACCCTAGGTCGGCCCACGAGGGGCCCTCCCTAGGGGTCTTGCACTGCAACGCTGGCGATTAGGGATCCCTGAACCCTAGCGTTGGACTCACCGAGCCGGAGTGCCGCAACCCGGGCCGCTATTGGAGTCGCTGGTCTTTCAGGGAGGGAGAACAGGCAGGGCCCTCCGAGCCGCTGGCAACCTTCAAAGTCTCCCTGCGCCGAAATGCTTGGGCTCATGCTCCCGCTCGCCATCACCCTCACCTTGGCCAGACCCTCCACTTGCCGCACAGCCGGCAGATCGGGCCTGCCGGCCTACTGGGGGCTAACCCTAACCCCTATTCGCCAGCGTTGCAGTGCAAGACCCTAGGGAGGGCCCTCGTGGGCCGACCTAGGTTAGGTTAGCCTCAGGAGGCCGACAGGCCCGATCCACCCACTGTGCGGCGAGTGGAAGGGTGGCCCGAGGTGATGGCGTTCGAGCGGGAGCGTGGGCCCAAGCATTTTGGCGGAGGGCCTTTGAAGGTCGCTGGGGGCTCGGAGGGCCCCTGCCTGATCTCCTGCTTGTATGACCGGGATGCCTTAGTGGCCCGTGTGGCGGCGGGGGGCAGGTGAGTCCGCGCTAGGGCTCGGGGTCCTCAATCCCCAGTTGGGGCCAGGCCCCTTTAGTGGCACATCGGGGACCGACCTAGGGTTAGGAGTTAGCCCCAGGAGGCCAGCAGGCCTAATCCCATAGCTGTGCGGCGGGTGGAGGGAGCGGGCTGAGGTGAGGCTGCTGGCGAGCGGGAGCGTAGGCCCAAACATTTTGCGTGGGAGACCGAATTCTCTGTTGCTCGGAGGGTCCTGCCCGTTCTCCCGCCCTGAATGACTGGCAAGCGCCTATTGAGGGTGGAGGTGGGGCGGCATTGAGTCTGGCGGATGGGGCTCGGGGGTCCCCATTCCCAGCCTGGTGGCACCTGGCCTTGGGAGGGAGGCCCCGCTGAGCCAACCTAGGGTTAGGAGCCCCAGGAGGCCAGCAGGCATATCGCCCGATTGGCGGCGAAGGGCGGGCGAGTGATGGCGCTGTGAGCTGGAGCGTGGGCCCAGCGTTTGCGCGGGCGCCCGAATGTCGCCGTGGCTAGGAGGCCCTGCCCGTTCTCACGCCCTGAATGACCGGCGGCACCCCTAAGCCGGGTGCGGTGGGACGGCAGGATTGGAGTCTGACACTGGGGCTCTGAGTCCCCAATTACGGCGTGCCCCAGGCTCCTTGGGAGGGGGCCCCTGGGGCCACCTGCGTTAGGAGTAACACCCAGGAGGCCAGCAGTCCCAATCCGCCGGCTGTACAGCAAGTGGAGGGGCAGCGGAGTAAGCACTGCGAGCAGGAGTGTGGGCCAAGCATTTGGTGCGGGCGCCTACTATGTCCCAGGGGCCTCGGAGGACCTTGCCCGTTCATCCGCCATGAATGACGGGTGGTGCCACTAGCGCCCAGGTGGTGGCGGGGTGGCAGGGTGAGTCCGGCTGGGGCTCGGGGTCCCCAATCCCAGGTGTTGCGGCACCAGGCCCCTTGGTATGGGGCCTAAGGGGGACCTACCTAAGGTTAGTGTTAGCCCCTAGGAGGCTGGGAGACCCTATCTGCTGGCTGAGCAGCGTGCGGAGGAGGAGGGCCGAGGTGAGGCACTGGCTAGCGGGACCGTGGCCCAAGCATTTTGGCACGAGAGGCCTTCGAAGTCGCAGCGGCTCGGAGGCCACTGCCGTTCTCCGCCTCTGTGAATGACCGGCAGCGCCCTGAAAGCCCTGGGGGCAGCGTGGCAGTGTAGTCCAGCGCTAGGGCTCGGGTCCCAATCCCCGGCTTTGCGGCGCCAGGGCCGCGGAGGGAGCCCTTGGGGACGACCTAGGGTTAGGTTTAGCCCCATGAGGCCTGCAGGCCCGATCCGCCGGCTGTGCGACGGCGAGGCAGGCCGAGATGAGAGGCGCTGCGAGCTGGAACATGGGCCCAAGGTTTTTGGCGCAGGGCGCTCGAAGGTTGCGGGGGCTAAGAGGGCCCTGCCCTTCTCCCTCCCTGAAGACCGGTGGCGCCCCTACCGCCAGTTAGCGGCAGGCTCAGGGTGAGTCCGCGCTGAGGCTCGGGGTCCATAATCCTTGGCATTGCGGCGCCAGGTGCCTTGGGAGGGGCCTCCTTGGGCCGACCTGTGATTAGGGTTAGCCCCCAGGAGGCCGTCAGGCCCCCATCGCCAGCACGTGGTAAGCGGAGGGGCAGGCAAGGTGAGGCGCTGACAAGTGGGAGCGTGCGTGCAAGCGTTTGATTAGAGGTGCTTCGGAGGTCGCCCCGTGGCTCGAGGTCCCTGCCTGTTCTCACGCCCTGAATGACGGTGGAGCTGCTAGCTGGCCCGTGTGGTGGCGGGAGGTAGCACAGTGAGTCCAGCGCTGTGGCTCGGGTCAGCAATCCCAGGCGTTGTGGTGCCAGGCCACATCGGACCCTGAGCCAACCCAGAAGTAGGGTTGCCCCAGGAGGCTGGCAGGCCTGATCCTCCGCTGTGTGGCGAGTGAGGCGGGCCGAGGTAAGCGCTGGCGGCGGGCGTGGGCGAAGCATTTTGTCACAGGGGCCTTCAAGGTCTCCGGTCAGAGGACCTACCCGTTCTCCCGCCCTGAATGACCGGCGGCTCCTGCGGCCCGGATGGCGGCGGGGTGGCAGGAGGTCCGGCGCTGGGGCTCGGTAGTCCCCAATTCCGGTTGTTGCGCCGCCAGGCCCTTGGGAGGGGCCACTAGGGGAACCTAAGGTTAGTGTTAGCCCCAGAGGCCCGCGAGCCCGATCCACCAGCTGTGCGGCGAGACGAGGATAGGCCAAGGTAAGGGCGCTGGTGAGCGAGCGTGGCCCAAGTGTTTTAGTGCGGGGCCAGCCGAAGGTCACCGGTGCTCGGAGAGGCCCTGCCCGTTCTCCCTCCCTGAATGACGGCGCGCCCCCTGGTGGCGAGGTGGTGAGGGCAGGAGGGAGGTCCGGCCAGCGGGCTCGGGGTCCCCAATCCCGGTATTGCGGGAATAGGAACTGGGATGGGCCCCTCCGGGGCCGATTAGGGTAACACCCTGGGAGGCGGCAGTCCCGATCCACCAGATGTGCAGCGAGCTGAGGGCGGACCGAAGTGAGGCGCAGGCGAGCAGGAGCATGGGCCCAAGCGTTTTGGCACAGGGCCTTCAAGGTCGCCAGTGGCTCCTAGGAATCTACTAGTTCTCCCTCCCTGAATGATCGACGGTGCTCCTAGCGGCCGGGTTTTGGCAGGGCAGCAGGGTGAGTCCGGCGCTGGGGCTCAGGAGACCCCAATCCCTGCTGTTGCGGCGCCAGGCCCTTTGGGAGGGTCCACTAGGGGGCCGACCTAAGGTTAGGATTAGCCCCAGAAGGCCCGCAGGCCCGATCCGCCAGCTGTGCAGCGAGCTGAGGCGGGCGAAGTGGGCGCAGGCGAGCAGGAGCATGGCCAATTTGGCAGGGAGCGCCGAAAGTCGCCAGGGCTTGGAAGGCACTGCCCGTTTTTCGCTCTGAATGAGCGGCGGTGCCCTAGCTGCCCTGGGGCGGCATGGCAGCAGTGTGAGTCTGGCGCTGGGCCTCCGGGGTCCTCAATCCCGTCATTGCGGAGACAGGCACCTTGGGTTGGGCCCCTAGGGGCCGACCTAGGGTGGGGTTAGCCACCAGGAGGCGGATGGCCCGATCCACCGGCTATGTGCGAGCAGAGGGGGCGGGACGAGGTAAGGGTGCTGGTGAGCGGGAGTGTGGCCCAACCATTCTGGCGGGGGCCTCGAAGGTGGCCGGGGCTCGGAGGGCCCTGCCCGTTCTACTGCACTGAATGACCGGTGGCACCCCTAGCGGCCTGGGTGGTGGTGGGGCAGCAAGTTGAGTCGCTGGGGCTCGGGGGTCCCCAATCCCGGCATTGCAGCGATAGGCCACTGGGATGGCCCCTCAGGCGACGGGTAGGGATTAGCAGGAGTCTGGGAGGCCTGATCCGCCAGCTGCACAGCGGAGGGCAGGCCGAGTAGGAGTGATGGCGAAAGGCGTGGGTCCCAAGCGCTTTGGCGGGGGGGCCTTCGAGACTCTGGGGCTCGGAGCGCCCTGCCCGTTCTCCCCACCCTGATGACCCGTGTGCCCTAGCGGCCGGGTGGCGGCGGGGCATCAGGGTGAGTCACACGCTGGGCTCGGGTCCACAATCCCGGCATTGTGGCGCCAGGTGCCATGGGAGGGCCTCATGGGCCGACCTTGGGTTGGGTTAGCCCCCAGGAGGCCGGCAGGCCCGATTGGCCAGCTTTGCGGCGAGTGGAGGGCGGGCCGAGGTGAGGCGCTGACAATGCTGAGCATGGGCACAAGCATTCTGATGCGGGGTGCCTTGAGAGGTCGCCTGTGGCTCTGAGGAGCCCTGCCTGTTCTCATGTCCTGAAGACCGGTGGTGCAGCTAGCGGCCTGGGTGAGTGGGGGCTGCACGGTGAGTCACAGCTGGGGCTCGAGGGTCCAATCCCAGGCATTATGGTGCCAAGCATCGGACAGGCCTCGGGGCCGACCTAGGTAAAGGTGCTAGCCCGGAGGCCGGCAGGCCGATCCGCCACTGTCGCAGCGATGGAGCGAGAGGCGTGAGAAGCTTGTGGCGAAACGTGAGCCCGTTGGTGAGGGCCTTGAATGTCGCCCGGGCTCGGAGGGCCCTGCCTTTTCTTCCTCCCTGAATGACCGGCTGCACTCCTAGCGTCCCGGGTGGTGGCGGGGCTGCAGGGTGAGTCCGCGCTGTGGCTCGGGGTCTCCAATCCCGACGTTGCATCACCAGGCCACTGGCAGGGGGCCCCTTGGGGGCTGACCTAGGGTTAGGGTAAGCCCCCAGGAGGCCGGCAGGCCCTATCCGCCGGCTGTGCAGGAGCGGAGGGGGGCCGCGGGTGGGGCGCTGGGAGGCGGGATCGTGGGACCAAGCGTTCCCATGGGGCCCTTCAAAGTTCGCCAGAGGCTCGGAGGAGCCCTGCCCGTTCTCCGCACTGAATGACTGGCAGCGCCTAGCGGTCCGGGTTCGGTGGGGCGGTAAGGTCTGGCGCTGCACTCAGGGGTCACCAATCTCCGGCGTGCAGCGCCAGGCCCCTTGGGATGTCGCGCCTAGGGGCTGACCTAGGGTTAGGGTTAGACCTCAGGAAGCTGGCAGCCCAACGCCAGCTGTGCGGAGTGGATCGGCGTGCCGAGGTAGGGACGCTGGCTAGGGGACCATGGGAGCAAGCATTTTGGCGCGGGTCGCTTTCAAATGTGCCTTGGCTCAGAGGGCCTGCCTGTTCTCCCACACTGAATGAACGGTGGCTCCCTAGAGGCCCGGGTGGCGCGGGGACGACAAAGTGAGTCCTGGCTGGGGTTGTGGGTCCAATCCCGGCGTTGCCGGGCCAGGCCCCTGGGAAGGGCCCGCGGGGGCCGACCTAGGGTTAGTGTTAGCCCCAGAGGTCGGCAGGCCCGATCCGCCGGTTGTGTGATGAGCAGAGGCAGGCCGAGGAGTAGGCGCTGGCGCGGGAGCATGGGCCCAAGCGTTTTGGTGCTGTGGCCTCGAGAGACGATGGGGCTCGGAGGGCCCTGCCCCGTTCTCCGCACGAATGTCCTGCCTGCCCAGCCCTTTTGGTGGCGGGGCAGCAAGGTGAGTCCAGCGCTGGGGCTCAGGGTCCCCAACACCCAGTGTTGCGATGCCAGGCCCTGGGAGCCGACCTGTGTTTAGGGTTAGCCCCAAGAGGCTGGCAGGCCCATTACGCAGGCTGTGCGGCAAGCAGAGGCGTGGGCCGAGGTGGGCGCTGGCAAGAGGAAGATGGGCCTAAGCGTTTGGTGTGGTAGGCCTTCAAAGGTCGCCGGGGCTCTGAGGGCCCTGCCCGTTCTCCTGCCTGAATGACCCGCGGCGCCCTAGTGGCCGGGTGGCGGCCAGGTGGCAGGGTAAGTCTGGCACTGGGGCTGGTGATCCCCAATCCCTGCCATGGCAGCAGCAGTTCCATTGGGAAGGGCTCCTCAGGGACTGACCCTGGGTTAGGGTTAGCTCCCAGGAGGCCGGCAGCACGATCAGCCGGCTGTGAGGCGAGT
>NW_024423875.1:8963-14850 GCF_017311325.1 Ursus maritimus | reverse complement strand
GTGCTGGGGCTTAGGGATCCAATCCCCAATGTGGGCGCGCGCCAGGCCTTGGGAGGGGCCCCTCGTGACCCGACCAGGGCTTAGGGATAGCCCAAAGGAGGCCGGCAGGCCCGATCCGCGGCTGTTCGGCGAGTAGTAGGGCAGGCAGGGGAGGGTGCTGGTGAGCGGGGGGTCTAGTTTGGCATGGCCGGCCTTCGAGTCGCCAGGGAGCTTGGAGGGTTCTGACCTTTCTCCCACCCCCTGAATGACCGGCGGCACCCCTAGGGCCGGGTGGTGGTGGGGTCTCGGGTGAGTCCGGTGTGCTTGGGGGTCCCCCATCCCTGCGTGGTGGCGACAGGCCACTTGGGAGGGTCCCCAGGGCCCCTCGTGAGCTGACCTAGGGTTAGGTTAGCCCCGAGGAGGCGGCAGGCCGATCTGCCAGCTGTGCGGCGAGCGGAGGGGCGGGCCGATGTGAAAGCGCTGAAGCGGGAGCGTGGGCCCAAGAGTTTTGGCGGGGGCCTCAATTGTCGCCCGTGAGCTCTGATGGCCCTGCCCGTTTCCCCGCCTTATGACCAGCGGCACCTAGCGGCCAGGGTGGCGGCGGGGCGGCAGGGTGAGTCCGGATTGGGCTCAGGATCCCAAGCCCCAGCATGGCGGCGCCAGGCCCCTTGGTGGGGCCCCTCGTCCAATGTAGGGTTTGGAGTTAGCTCCCAGGAGGCCGGCAGCCCCAATCAGCCAGCTGTGCGCCGTGCAGAGGGTGGCCTAGGTGAGGGCGCTGGAGAGCTGGAGCATGGGCCCAAGCGTTTTGGTGCGAGGGGCCTGAATGTCGCTGGGGCTCGGAGGGCCCTGCCTGCTCCTCCCTGCCCTGAATGACCAGCTGCGCCCCTAGGAGCCAGGGTAGGGCGGGTGGCATGTTGAGTCCGGTGCTGGAGCTCGGGGGTCCCCAATCCCCACGTTGCGCGGTCCTTGGGAGGGCCCCTTGTACCACCTAGTGTCAGGGTAGCCCAGGAGGCCGGCAGCCCGATCCGCCGGCCGTGCCGCGAGCGGGACGTGGGCTGAGGTGAGGGCGCTGGTGAGAACGAGCATAGGCCCAAGAGTTTGGGACGTTGGCCTTCGACGGTCGCAGGGCACTTGGAGGGCCCTGCCCGTTCTCCCACCCTGAATGACCCGCGCGCCCTAGTGGCCCAGCTGCAGGCGGGCGGCAGGGTGAGTCTCGTGCTGGTGCTCGGGGATCCAAAATCACCGACGTTCCGTGCCAGGCCTCTTGGGAGAGGCCCCTGGCGGTCCCGACCTAGTTCAGGTTAGCCCCCATGAGGCCAGTAGGCCCGATCCGCGCTGTGCCCAGTGGGGGCGCGGGCGAGGTGGCGCTGGCAGAAGGAGCATGGGTCCAAGAGTTTTGGGGCATTGGGACTCGAAGGTCGCAAGGGCTCGCGGTCCCCAATCCCCAGCATGGTGGCGACAGACCCCATGGGAAGGGCCCTCAGGGACCGACCTTCTGGGTTAGTCACAGTAGGCCGGCAGACCTGGGATCCGATTAGGGATCCCTGAACCCCAGCGTTGGACTCACCGAGCCGGAGCGCCGCAACCCGGGCCGCTATTGGAGTCGCTGGTCTTTCAGGGAGGGAGAACAGGCAGGGCCCTCCGGGCCGCTGGCAACCTTCGAAGTCTCCCTGCGCCGAAACGCTTGGGCTCATGCTCCCACTCGATATCACCCTCACCTTGGCCAGACCCTCCACTTGCCGCACAGCCGGCGGATCAGGTCTGCCGGCCTACTGGTGGCTAACCCTAACCCAAGGTCGGTCCCTGAGGGGCCCTTCCCATGGGGTCTGTCGCCACCATGCTGGGGATTGGGGACCGCCGAGCCCTTGCGACCTTCGAAGTCCCAATGCCCCAAAACTCTTGGACCCATGCTCCTTCTCGCCAGCGCCCTCACCTCGGCCCGCGCCCCCACTCGCGGCACAGCCGGCGGATCGGGCCTACTGGCCTCATGGGGGCTAACCTGAACCCTAGGTCGGACTCCGAGGGGCCTCTCCCAAGAGGCCTGGCACCGGAACGTCGGTGATTTTGGATCCCCGAGCACCAGCACAGGACTCACCCTGCCGCCCCGCCTGCAGCTGGGCCACTAGGGGCGCCGCGGGTCATTCAGGGTGGGAGAACGGGCAGGGCCCTCCAAGTGCCCTGCGACCTTCGAAGGCCCAACGTCCCAAACTCTTGGGCCTATGCTCGTTCTCACCAGCGCCCTCACCTCAGCCCACGTCCCCGCTCGCGGCACGGCCGGCGGATCGGGCCTGCCGGCCTCCTGGGGGCTAACCCTGACACTAGGTCGGTACACAAGGGGCCCTCCCAAGGGACCTGGCAACGCAACGTGGGGATTGGGGACCCCCGAGCCCCAGCACCGGACTCAACATGCCACCCCGCCGCCACCCTGGCTCCTAGGGGCGCAGCTGGTCATTCAGGGCAGGAGAACAGGCAGGGCCCTCCGAGCCCCCAGCGACATTCGAAGGCCCCTCGCACCAAAACGCTTGGGCCCATGCTCCAGCTCTCCAGCGCCCTCACCTAGGCCACCCCTCTGCACGACGCACAGCTGGCTGATTGGGGCTGCCGGCCTCCTGGGAGCTAACTCCAAACCCTACATTGGACCCCGAGGGGCCCCACCAAGGGGCCTGGCGCCGCCATGCTGGGGCTTGGGGAATCCTGAGCCCAAGCTCCGGACTCACCCTGCCGCCCCGCCGCCACCCTGGCCGCTAGGGTGCCGCTGGTCATTAAGGGCGGGGGAACGGGCAGGGCCATCAGAGCTCACGGCGACAATTGAAGGCCCCCCGCGCCAAAACTCTTGGGCCCACGCTCCCGCTTCCAGCGCATTCACATCGGCCCGCCCCTCCGCTCGCCGCACAGCTGGCAGATCGGGCCTGCCGGCCTCCTCGGGGCTAACCCTAACCCTAGGTCAGCTCACGAGGGGCCCTTCCCAAGGGGACCCTCCCAAGTGGCCTGTCGCCACCACGCCAGGGATTGGGGACCCCCGAGCCCCAGCACCGGACTCACCCTGAGACCCCACCACCACCCGGGCCACTAGGGGTGCCGCCGGTCATTCAGGGTGGGAGAACGGGCAGGACCCTCCAAGCCCCTGGTGACTTTCGAAAGCCGGCCATGCCAAAACGCTGAGCCCACGCTCCCGCTCACCAGCGCCCTCCCCTGTCCTGCCCTACTACTCGCCGAACAGCCGGCGGATCGGGCCTGCCGGCCTCCTTTGGGCTAACCCTAAGCCCTGGTCGGGTCACGAGGGGCCCCTCCCAAGGGGCCTGGTGCTGCCACATCGGGGATTGGGGATCCCTAAGCCCCAGCACCGGACTCACCCTGCCGCCCCATCGCGACCTGGCCCGCTAGTGCACCGCCAGTCATTTAGGGCGGGAGAACGTGCAGGGCCCTGTGAGCTCCTGGCGAACTTCGAAGGCCCCCGCGCCAAAACGCTTGGGCCCACGCTCCCGCTCGACAGCACCCTCATTTCGGCCTGCCCCTCTGCTCGCTACACAGCTGGCGGATCGGGCCTGCCAGCTTCCTGGGGGCTAACCCTAAACCTAGGTGGGCCCCTGATGGGCCCCTCCCAAGGAGCCTGGAGCTGCAAGGCCTGGGATTGGGGACCCCCGAGCCCCAGCGCCGGACTCACCCGGCCGCCCCACCACAACCAGGGGCACTAGGGGCACCGCCGGTTATTCAGGGCGGGAGAATGGGCAGGGCCCTCCGAGCCCCCGCCGACTTTTGAAGGCCCCCCACGCCAAAATGCTTGGGCCCACGCTCCCGCTCCCCAGCGGCCCCACCTCGGCACGCCCCTCCTCTCGCCGCACAGCCAGCGGATCGGGCCTGCCAGCCGCCTGGGGCTAATCGTAACCCGAGGTCGGTCCTCGAGGGGCCCATCCCAAGGGGTCTGGAGCAGCAACGCCTGGGATTGGGGACCCTCAACTGCAGCACCGGACACACCCGGCAGCCCCACCGACACCCGGGGTGCTAGGGGCGCCGCCGATTATTCAGGGCGGTAGAACAGGCAGGGCCCTCCGAGACTTCGACGACCTTCGAAGGCCCGCTTCGCAAAATGCTTCGAGCCATGCTTCCGCTTGCCACCGGCCTCACCTCGGCCCGCCCCACCGTATGCTGCACAGTCTGCGGATCGGGCCTGCCGGCCTCCTGGGGCTAACCCTAAACCCAGGTCCCCCCCGAGGGGCCCCTCTCAAAGGGCCTAGCGCCAAAACGCGAGGGATTGAGGACACCCGAGCCCCTGCGACGGACTCACCCTGCCTTCCCGCCGTCACCCGGGCCGCTAGGGGTGCCGCAGTCATTCAGGGCGGGAGAACGGGCAGGGGCTTCCAAGCCCCCGGTGACATTCGATGCCCCCCCGTGCCAAAACCCTTGTGGTCATGCTCCTGTTTGTCAGCGCACTCACTTCGACCCACCCCTCTCGCCACACAGTCAGTGGATCGCGCCTGCCGGCCTTCTGGGTGTAACCCTAACCCTAGGTCTGCCCCCACCGGGCCCCTCCCAATGGGCCTGGCATCGCAACGCCGGGGATTGGGGAACCCCGAGCCCCAGCGCCGGACTCACCCTGCCGCCCCACCACCACCCAGGCTGCTAGGGGCGTCGCCGGTATTTCAGGGCGGGAGAATGGGCAGGGCCATCTGAGCTCCCGCTGACCTTAGAAGGTCCCCCGCGCCAAAACGTTTGGGCCCACGCTCCCGTTCGCCAGCACCCTCTTCTCGGGTCACCCTTCTGCTCGCCGAACAGCTAGCGGATCGGGCCGGCCTGCTTCCTGGGGGCTAACCTTAACCCTAGGTTGGACCTCGAGTGGCCCCTTCCAAAGGCCTGGTGCCACAACGCTGGGGATTGGGGACCCCTGAGCCCCAGTGCCGGACTCACTCTACTGCCCCTCCCCTACCGGCCCCAGGGGGGCGCTCTGGGCCCATGGTGACTTTCGAATGCCCCCAGTGCCAAAACGCTGAGGCCCACGCTCCTGCGCACGAGTGCCCTCACCTCTGCACGCCACTTCGCTCGCTGCACACCCGGCCAATCGGTCCTGCCGGACTCCTAGGGGCTAACCCTAACCCAAGCTCGGCACCCAAGGGGCCCCTCCACATGGCCTGGCGCTGCAACACCGGGGAATGAGGACCCCTGAGCCCCAGTGCCAGTCTCACCCTGACAGTGCGCCGCCATCCAGGCCGCTAGGGGTGCCACCGGTCATTCAGGGAGGGAGAATGGGCACGGCCTCCGAGCCCCTGGCGAACTTCGAAGGCCCCCCGCGCCAAAAAGCTTGGGCCCACGCTCCCATTCACCAGCACCCTCTTCTCGGGTCACCCTTCTGCTCGCCGAACAGCTAGCGGATCGGGTCGGCCTGCTTCCTGGGGGCTAACCCTAACCCAAGCTCGGCACCCAAGGGGCCCCTCCACGTGGCCTGGCGCTGCAACACCGGGGAATGAGGACCCCCGAGCCCCAGTGCCAGTCTCACCCTGCCACTGCGCCACCATCCAGGCCGCTAGGGGCGCCACCGGTCATTCAGGGAGGGAGAATGGGCACGGCCTCCGAGCCCCTGGCGAACTTCGAAGGCCCCCCGCGCCAAAAAGCTTGGGCCCACGCTCCCGCTCAGCAGCGCCCTCACTCAGCCCGCCCCTCTGCTTGCCACACAGCTGAGGGATCGGGCCTGCCGGCCTCCTGGGGGCTAACCCTAACCCTAGATAGGCCCCCGACGGGCCACTCTGCCGGCCTCCTGGGGGCTAACCCTAACCCTAGATAGGCCCCTGACGGGCCACTCCCAAGGGGCCTGGCTGCCCAACGCCGGGGATTGGGATCCCCGAGCCCCAGCACCGGACTCACCCTGCCGCCCCGCCCCCCCCGCGCCCCCCGGGGCGGCGCGGGGCGTGCTGGG
>NW_024423875.1:0-3100 GCF_017311325.1 Ursus maritimus | reverse complement strand
CCTCCTGGGGACGAACCCTAACCCTAGGTTGGCCCCCGAGGGGCCCCTCCCAAGGGGCCTGGTGCCACAACACCGGGGATTGGGGATACCTGAGCCGCAGCACCTGACTCACCCTGCCGCCCCGCCGCCACCTGGGAGCTAGGGGCGCTGCCGGTCACTCAGGGAGGAGAATGGGCATGGCCCGCCAAGTCCCCGGAAACATTCGAAGGCCCCCGGAGCCAAAACGTTTGGGCCCAAGCTCCCTCTCGACAGAGACCTCACCTCGACCCACCACTCCATTCGCCGCACAGCTGGCGGATTGAGCCTGCTGGCGTCCTGGGGGCAGACCCTAACCTAGGTCAGCCCCCGAGGGGCCCCTCCCAAGGGGCCTGGCGCCGCAACGTGGTGGATTGGGGACCCCCGAGCCCCAGTGTCGGACTCACCTGCTGCCGTGCCACCACCCGGGCCGCTAGGTGCGCCGTGGGTCATTCAGTGTGGGAGAAGTGGCAGGGCGTTCCGTTTCCCCTGCGACCTTCGAAGGACCCTTGCGCAAAAAGGTGGCTCCCACGCTCCTGCTCCCCAGCGCCCTCACCTTGGCCCGACCCTCCGGTTGCTGCAGATCTGGTGGATAAGGCCTGCCAGCCTCCTGGGGGCTAACCCAAACCCTAGGTCGGCCCCATGGGGGACATCCCAAGGGGCCTGGCTCTGCAACGCTGGGGTTTGGTGACTCAGAGCCCCAGAGCCAGACTCACCCTGCCGCACTGTCACCACCTGGGCCACTAGGGGCGCCGCAGGTCATTCAGGGCGAGAGAAGGGGCAGGGCCTTCCAAGCCCCAGGTGACCTTCAAGGGCTCCCTGGGCCAAAACGCTTGTGCCCAGGCTCCCGCTCCCCATGCCCTCACCTTGGCTTGCCCCTCAACTCTCAGCACAGGGAGCGGATCGGGCCTGCCGGCCTCCTGGGTCTTAACCCTAACCCTAGGTCGGCCCCTCAGGGGCCCCTCCCAAGGGTCCTGGGGCCGCTACACTGGGGATCCAGGACCCCAAGCCCCAGAGCCAGACTCACCCTGCCTCAACGCCGCCACCTGGGCCACTAGGGGTGCCGCTGGACATTCAGGGCGGGAGAACGACAGGGCCCTGGAGAAACCAGCGACATTTGAAGCCTCCCACGCCAAAATGCAGGGGCCCACGCTCCCGCTCCACAGCACCTTTACCTCTGCCCGCCCACCTCTCACCGCCCAGCCAGAGGATTGGGCCTTCCAGCCTCCTGGGGGCTAACTCTAACCCTAGGTCAGCCCAGGAGGAGCTCCTCCCAAGGGGCCTGCCTCCTCAACGCCGGGGATTGGGGATCCCTGAGCTGCAGTGCAGGACTCACCCTTCCGCCCCACCGCCAACAGAGCCACTAGGGGCGCTGCTGGTTATTCAGGGCAGGAGAAAGTACAGGGCCCTCCGAGCCATGGCAACATTCCAAAGACCAGGGCACCAAAACGCTGGGGCCCACGCTCCTGCTCGCCATCGACCTCAACTCAGCCCGCACCTCCGCCCATCACACAGCCTGCAGATCGGGCCTGCTGGCCTCCTAGGGCGCTCCTAGGACAGCCCCTGAGGGTCCCTTCCTAATCGTGCCGCTAGGGGCGCCACCATTCATTCAGTGTTGGAGAACTGGCAGGGCCCTCCGAACTCCCTCCAACATTCGAAGGCGCCCGGAACCAAAACGCTTCGGCCCAGGCTCATGTTCACCAGCACCCTCACCTCGGCCCACCGCTCCGCTCGCCGCACATGTGGTGTATCGGGCCTGCCGGCCTCCTGGGGACTAACCCTAAGTGTAGGTCAGCCCCCGAGAGGCACTTCCCGAGTCGCGTGGCTCTGCAACACCGGGGATGGGGACCCCGAGCCCATGTGCTGGACTCACCATGCTGCCCTTCAGCCACCCGAGCCGCTAGGGGCCCCGCTAGTCATTCAGAGCAGGAGAACGGGCAAGGCACTCCGAGCCCCCGGTGACTTTCGAAGGCCCTCCTGCACCAAAATGGTTGGGCCCATGCTCCCGCTCACCAGTGCCTTCACTTCGGCCCACCCCTCCGCTCGCCGCACATGTGGTGTATCGGGCCTGTCTGGCTCCTGGGGGCTAACCCTAAACCTAGGTTGGCTCCCGAGGGGCCACTCCCAAGGGGCCTGTCGCCGCGACACCAGGGATTGATGACCCCCAAGGCCCAGCGCCGGACTCACCCTGCCGCCCCGCCGGCACCCGGGCGACTAGGGGCGCCGCCGGTCATTCAGGCGGGAGAATGGGCAGGGCCCTCCGAGCCCCTGTGAACTTCTAGGGCCCCACATGCCAAAAGGCTTGAGCCCATGCTCCCACTCACCAGCGCCCTCACCTCGGTCTGCCCCTCTGCTTGCTGCACAGCCAGTGGATCGGGCCTGCCAGCCTCCTGGGGGCTAAACCTAACCCTAAATTGGCCCCTGAGGGGAACCTCCCAAGGGGCCTGGTGCAGCAACACCAGGGATTGGGGACCCCCGAGCCCCAGCACCATACTCAAGGTGCCGCGCCGCCACCACCCGGGACGCTAGGGGAGCCGCTGGCCACTCAGGGCAGGAGAACCGGCAGGGCCCTCCAATCCCCCGGCGACCTTCCAAGGCCTTCCGTGACAAAATGCTTCAGCCCACGCTCCAACTAACCGGCCCCTTCACATCGGCCCGGCCCTCCGCTACCGCACAGCTAGAGAATCATGCCTGCCGGACTCCTGGCTGCTAACACTAAACCTAGGACGGCCTCAGAGGGGCCCCTCCCAAAGGGCCTTGCCCTGCAATGCATGGCATTGGGGACCCTCAAACCGCAGCGCCAGACTCACACTGCCACCCCATCACCACACGGACCGCTAGGGGCGCCGCTGGTCATTCAGGGCTGGAGAACAGGCAGAGCCTTCCGAGCCACCCTCGACCTTCGAAGGCCCCCGCGCAAAAACGCTGGATACCATACTCCTGCTCGCCAGCGCCCTGACCTCGTCCCACACCTCCGCTCGCCGCACAGCCGGCGCATCCGTACTGATGGCCTACTGGGATCTAACCCTAACCCCAAACCCTATCCCCTAACCTTAAACCCTAAACCTTAACCCCTAATCCTAAC
>NW_024423874.1:0-2043 GCF_017311325.1 Ursus maritimus | reverse complement strand
GCCCAGGTCATGATCTCAGGGTCCTGGGATCGAGCCCTGTGCCGAGCTCTGTGCACAGCGCGGAGTCTGCATGTCCCTCTCCCTCTGCTCCTCTCCCTGCCTGCCCTCTCTCTCTCTCTCTCATTAAAAAAAATCTTTAAAACACACTAAAATGAAACAAGACTTTCCTTGAATCTCCTACACCTACCACAGTGGCAAGCTCACATCTAGCAAAAAAATGAATGTGCATTCCTACTTAAATTTATCATCCCAAAAGCTTTTTGTATTTCCTTTGTGTCTCAGAACTGGGTGGATGTTAAGAACTAAGCTAACACCCATAGAATTCCATTTAAACTCTCAGGCACTAAACAAAGTAAGAGCTTGCTTGTGTTATGGTGGGAGTATCTATGTGACTGTTTCTTTAAATAACACGCTTTTGTTTTGTTTTTTTTCCTTATCACAAAGATACATTTTAAATGTAGAAAACAAATTTGAAAAAAGAGAAAATTATAAAGGAGACCAGGGGCTAATAATGTATAGTCTGCAAGCTGATTACAGCCTGTTGCCTGTTTTTAAATAAAGTTTTATTGGAACGCAGTCGGGCCCCTTCACAGCGCGTCTCCGCTGCTTCTGCACTACGAGGGCCGAGCGAACTAGTCCCACAGACCCAGACGACGGAAGGTCTGTCAAGTCTAAAATATTTTGCAGGCGCCCGATGAAGACTAAGAAGGGCCCACAGCCCCTGTCTCCAAAGGCCTCAGCACAGTGTCCGGCCACGTCAGCACCACCAGACGCAATCCCGGAAGCTGGGGCGGCAGCATTAACGCCACCGACGTCTCGAACGTAGCTGGTGACAAGTCTCGCGCACCTTCTCTCACTACGAGGAACTGCAAGCCGCTGTACGGCAGGCACAGCGAAGAGCGCGCAAGCTTCTAGTTCATGCTCGCCCGGAAGTCAAAGCTAAATCTCCAGCGGCAGGGAGTGCAGGTGGATCTGACCTTGAGAAAGGCCCCAGTCCCAACGTGCTATTTGAGAAAACGTGACCGGATCCTCTCCCGGCTGTTCTTTGTGTTCTGTGATCGGGCACTTAGCGCTGCGGGAGCCGCGAGCACCCTGCCGCCCAGACGGGGCCTCGCTCCACAGCCTGGAAGGCCGGTTCGCTCCCGCTGGTCGCCTGCAGACTCTGTCCAGCCTGAGCGCCAGCAAAGCAGCCACGGAACACAGATTCTTAACAAGCGCGAGAAGGGAGCTCCGGCATCAACAGAGTGCTGACGCCAGAATCACCAGAGGCTTCCTCGGTCACTCGTGAATGTCACAGGTGACCCACTCAGGATTCGTCCCTCGTGGCTGCTGAGCTGCAGTCGCTCTGATCCAGAGTCACCCCAGGCCAGCAGCTGGGAGAGAGGCTGTGAGATGGGCGTTAGCTCTAGGTCACTGCTGGAAACTAGGGAGGAGGTAATACCAAAAGGGTTAATTTTTTTTTCAATGCCTTTCTAGGGTTTCCGGGAAAAGGGAGTGCAGAGAGCCAAGCAGCCAGAGACCCAGCCAGGACCTCGAGAGAGCCATGCTGTAGAAACCACAGGTCGTAGCTGAATAAACGTTTATGAGGGAATGTTCCAGATATCTGGGAAGGTATTGTATTAACTTCAGTGATTCTATCTGTAGTCACTGGTGCATGCAGGAGCTGATTGGTTGGGAATTCTGCAGCAAATATTTTTGATAAAAATCGGCACCAAATAAGAACCAGGTTTGTAAATGCTTTCAAGTTTATTCTTTCCTTCCAAGACTATCCAGTTAAGTATCTTCCGAGCGGGCTATATAAGCAGGAAGCTCAGAAGAATCCACCTTAAACTATTTGGAGGCTGAAATAAAATACCCCTCTTGAACACAAAAGAATCTTAGCCAGAGGTCCCTCTGGGGGTGGAGGGAACCTGACTCCTTGGGTCTCCCAATACATCCCAGTATTAGCGCCCCCGATTCTGCCCCTTCCCGGTGAACTCAACACCCGGGAATGGAGAGAGAATAGTTGGGACTCACTCTCTCTCTGTGGTACCACATGCACTC
>NW_024423873.1:0-2043 GCF_017311325.1 Ursus maritimus | reverse complement strand
CCCCCCAAAGTCCACGTCTTTCTAACAAAAGAAGAAAGGCGGTCTGGGCCGTTAAGTCTTTATGCATCAAACATCAAACTACAACGGGAATCTGAAACTAATCCAAAAATACCTTTAACAGAGAGTTGCCCCGGGGTAATTACCACTGCTCCCCTCTCTTGTGTGTAAGATGCTCCAAGAGCACGCTGACGTTACTCACAGGAAACTCATGGGCGTGTAAGTGACCGAACGCTTTTTCCCAGGGGCCTTGGAAACGGTTATTTTTCTTTACTTCAAACCTACCTTCCAATCTTTCTCCGCGAACGAACGTGGTCTTGTTTGCACTAAGCATTTTTCAGAATTTCTCGCTGAACCGTAAATCAACTCCCAGGGAAAGGTAGTGATTAATACAACAAATGGACCTAGCCACAGTAGATTTCTCACACCTGACAGCTATGTCTTGGAGGAAGGAGTACAAAACACCAGGCGCTGCAACTTTTAACTTTCCAAATGCCTGGCAATTATTCCAACAGACCCAGAAGTAGGTATTTTTGAATCTCTTGAGGGAGGAACGACCTGAGAGCTGGCAGGGTGGCATGTCGCCCAGGGACGGGGCCTAGCTGACCACCACTCACACTCCAGCACTGAATTCTTAGAGAACAGCAAGGTTCAAGAAGCGGCAAGAAAAATTCGTTCAGCAGAGTCTCATCGAGCGTGCTATAAAGCACGAACACAAGTTGAAAAGGTATTGTGAGTTGCCGTCTGCTCAGAGAAATGCTTCAGGCGGACCTAGAACCGCAGTCTCCTACGAGAGCGGCTACTAGCCACATGTGGTCAAGGAGGCACTCGAAATGTGGTTTAGTCAGAATTGCGATGTGTCACGGTGCAGAACACATGCTGGATTGCAAAGCCCTAGCAGGAAAAAGGGAACATAACATATCTCACTAACAATTTTCTTTGTTGATTACACACTGACATGATAATATTTTGGAGATGTTGCGTTGAACATACTATTAAATTTAACTTTGCATGTTTCCTTTTTACTTTTTTAATGTAACCACTGAAAAAATTTCAATTATGTATGTGACTGACATTTACGGTTTACATGGTATTTCTAATGGACAGCTCTGTTCTAGAACAGGAGTCTGCAAACGTTCTGTAAGGGCCTCATAGTAAATATTTCAGGCTCTGTCTCAGTATAAAGAAGCCATGGAAAATATGTAAGCAAATATGGGTGGCTGTGTTCCAACACCATTTTCTTTACAAAACAGGCAGAAAGATGAGAATTTGGCCTGTGAGCTCTAGCTTGTCTACCTGGGGTCTCGACCATTAACAGTTCCCTATGAAGAGGAAGATGAATACACTAGGGTCCTGTGATACGAATTCAGCCTGCAAATACGTTTTTGTATCCAGCATGGGTTTTGAGCAAATCTGAACTTGAATGCCTTTAGACTACGCCAAGGGGGTTCCAGCTCCCACCATTCCCTCCCCTCCACCATCACTCCCCAAGTCTGGCCTCCACACAGTAGCCATGCGCAGTTAGCATTCCCGAGGTAAAACTGGGGTTATAACAAAAGAGCTGGACAGTCATCCAAACAGATAACAGGTGTTTCTATCAGGAGCTGATGAGTTAGTTGACCATACGACTTACCACCCAACAAAATCAACTTTGAGAATGAACACAGGCATAACTGATAATTACATCTGGATAACAGGCTTCCATCAGAATGTATACAGTTATGTTACTGATAAAAGAAGCAAGGCCTGTAATTAAAATACTGGTCAACTTTCTCCAAAATGCAGACATAAACAAAGAAGGGAATGTTCAGCGCCATTTCCTCTGTAGCACGTCGTGTTACTATTAAACACACCCACCTAACCCATCTAACAGGGCTGGCCTGCCTTACTGTCTATGCAATGAACACTGTAGTGGGCTTCACCTCTTTGGTCAGCTTCCCAAGCTTTATTTCACCATCTCTGGGTAACAAGCCTGGATTCAGTCTGGGAGGTCATGCCTTCCCTATCCAAATCAAGAACTAATGATTTTTAACAAGTTCCACCTAG
>NW_024423872.1:0-2044 GCF_017311325.1 Ursus maritimus | reverse complement strand
CGAAGGCAGACGCTTAACGACTGAGCCACCCAGACACCCCACATCTGTTGGACTTCAATGCTTATAGCCTCCTGTGTCAGTGGACAAGCAGCCTAGAGCAAGTGTCCTGCCACTGCTCACCACAGAGTAAACTGTTTCTGCTTAAAAAGTAGGAACTTCCCATGCCCACAGCCTCCTCGCCTGACAAGTAATCTAACCAATGATATGTGGCAAGAGTCTAACATGCCCTGGCTCAAATTACCCCATTAGGTAGAGTTGATGTGTTCATATCACTACCCACCTGTGACCTGTTTCTCTGGGCTTGAAGCAGGCCACAGTCCTCCATGCGCTTGGCTGGGTACGTGCCTACTTTGTCCATCCAATCATAACCATCATCATCATAATCACAACTTACTTTGTGCCAGGCTCTGGCCTAAGTGTTTTAACCTTTGCGATGACTCAGTGAGTTAGATACAGTTATCCCCATTTTATATATAAATAACTTGTCCAGGATCATATAGCAAATAAGCTAGTAAGTGGCAAAGCTAGGATTCTAAGCCAAAGTGTCTGTTCTAATGTTCTGATACTCCCCAAGTGGGTCCCACATCCTAGAGATAAAGGGCTGGGTTTGTGGGGAGGGGAAGGGGGACAAGTTTTTAGTAGTTCATTTTGGCGTATGGTTCAAGCCACATTCACTGGGTTTTAAGTCTTAAGCTGTTTGTGAATTTAATTTTTAAGCTGTTTGTTAATTTCTGACTCCTGTGTATATTTCTCAGTTGGTTCAGAGTTCGACACAGAAAATGGTTTGTAAATTAATGGTTCCCTCAGAAAGCCCAACATTAACCTGGTCCTATTTTACTGAAGTAGCATAAAGGATTAAAAATTAAATAACCCCTTTCTTCCAATTTAGTCCTGGAGACAAATATAGCTCTGGCTGAATGGGAGCCACGTTGGGGATACTTTGCTCCATCAGCAAGCATTCAGGCTTCCCTTGTCCAAGATCTAGCCCTTCTTCCTCAACACTTGGACCATCACTGTATCGACCTCTCCTTCAGTCTTCTTGGTCCTCCAGCGGCTCTACCCACAGCTCAAATTTGTCACGCAATCCCAGGTTTTTTCTCATGACCAACAAGACTAGAGGAAGGCAAGGAGTCCCTTGTTTTTTGGATAGCCCAGTGTTTTTAAGGGACCAGAGACATAGTTACATACCCTACCCATCACTGGAACCCCAAGAGCACACAGTTGCCCACTTTGATCTCTCCCCTCACTTCTAAAGCATCACAACCTAAAGCAAAAGTTTTCAACAATTACTCACTGGGTGCCCATTATGCACCTGAGATACAGTAGTGAGTAAGAGACAAATGTGGCTTCTCTTTGGCTGCCCTCCTTTTAGAACTCATTCAGCCTGTGGTAAACAACCGTGAGGTATATGAATCTATATTTTGTTTCCCTGAGTTCTGGGAAAGCTGAATTACATTTGGGACTAAGCCTGAAAACATACCTCTGTGTTCAGAAATAGAAATACCCTTGCAATTCTCCAAAAGGTAATGATTTAGAGTAGGATTTTTAACTGCTTATAGAGCCTACAAATCTTCTGATATTGTTTGCAATTGTCTGCATACATACATATGTGCATTTTTCTCTGGAAAGGGTCTATAACCTCATTAGACTCTCAAAGCCCCAGGATCCCAAAAAGGTTAAGAAACCACTGCTGTAGAGCAACTTCTAATGAGCAAACTCCTAAGGTAGAATCTGGTAGCAGTTGAATCCTGGGGTTCCGTCTTATCACTAGGAGACGTCAAGTCCACTGGATGTCCTAAAGGCTGTGGGTACCGAACCTGCAAGCTCTGCTTCTCCCATTTGTCCCCCTGCAAGGCAACTGTGGAAGGTGTTGTTCCCTCCCTCAAGCTCTTCTTCCTACTCTTGCACATAGTGGAAGAAAGACGTAGACAATGCATCCACACGCTGACAATGCAAAAATTATAATTAGATCTGTCCAATCAAAAAGAAGTAGGTTTCGGGAGGCCTGGGTGGCTCAGTCCATTAAGCATCCAACTCTTGATTT
>NW_024423871.1:0-2044 GCF_017311325.1 Ursus maritimus | reverse complement strand
TTTTTTTTTTCTTCCTCTTCTTAAACACTTCTAGATGACCTAGATGCAAGCTATTGCATGTGGTCTTTTCAGGGTTTATCTATCTATAGTTCTAGGATTAAACAGTCTCTCTGTCAAATGCATATACATTTCCATTAGGATACTATCTTTGGGGCAATAAAAGGCCTGCTTTCCAAAAACTCAAATCTCTTCTTCATAGGATTTAAAGCATCCCAGCACATTAGTTTTAACATCTTATTGTTTATAATCCTTCTGGGTACACTATATAAATAATATATATCTTCTTTAAGATAGAGGGTATTTAATGTATTTTCTTTTTATCAACTTTCTATTATAGCAATTAACCTTTGTATTGAAACTGCAATATTTGCCTCCCTTTATTCCCTTTAATAATCCAAGAGTTCATAAAAATCCCAATGGTCCTGTAAAACAGAATATTTGTATAAGCATTCTTGCAGAGAGTTAAATTCACTAGGAAATGCTATCTCTTTAAATGGCCTTTATAGCTATGGATATATCCATATGTATATGTACAGATTGCATAAGAACACACTCTATTATTATTTATTGGATCTTTTTTATGTTGCCAAATGATCAGATGCAAAATTTTGTTTGACCCACTCCATCTCCTCTAGATCACATGAAATTGTTCACCATTTTATGAGCTTCCTGGAAACGATATCAATTCCAACTTCCTTTCACTTAATTGAGAGATTTACAAATATTATATGGAAAGATACAGATTACCAAAGCATGGTATGTGTCATAATAGTGATCTTTGGAGGATTTGTCAAATTGTTTGGGGTCTAGCAGATATTCCCCTCTTCTTGTCATTTCTACATAGTCATCCAAAGCTAGGTACATCTCACCTCTGGGATAATGCCAAGGACAAACAAACAAGCCTCCATTATGAAAAGAAGTTTGCTCAGCAGTTCCCTGTGGCATTTGATTGATTTTATAAGCAGTGATCAAAATATTACCCAAATATCTCAGTGAATAATATATATATTCATATATATATATATATATATATGAATATATATATTATTCACTGAGATATTTGGGTAATATTTTGATCACTGCTTATAAAATCAATCAAATGCCACAGGGAACTGCTGAGCAAACTTCTTTTCATAATGGAGGCTTGTTTGTTTGTCCTTGGCATTATCCCAGAGGTGAGATGTACCTAGCTTTGGATGACTATGTAGAAATGACAAGAAGAGGGGAATATCTGCTAGACCCCAAACAATTTGACAAATCCTCCAAAGATCACTATTATGACACATACCATGCTTTGGTAATCTGTATCTTTCCATATAATATTTGTAAATCTCTCAATTAAGTGAAAGGAAGTTGGAATTGATATCGTTTCCAGGAAGCTCATAAAATGGTGAACAATTTCATGTGATCTAGAGGAGATGGAGTGGGTCAAACAAAATTTTGCATCTGATCATTTGGCAACATAAAAAAGATCCAATAAATAATAATAGAGTGTGTTCTTATGCAATCTGTACATATACATATGGATATATCCATAGCTATAAAGGCCATTTAAAGAGATAGCATTTCCTAGTGAATTTAACTCTCTGCAAGAATGCTTATACAAATATTCTGTTTTACAGGACCATTGGGATTTTTATGAACTCTTGGATTATTAAAGGGAATAAAGGGAGGCAAATATTGCAGTTTCAATACAAAGGTTAATTGCTATAATAGAAAGTTGATAAAAAGAAAATACATTAAATACCCTCTATCTTAAAGAAGATATATATTATTTATATAGTGTACCCAGAAGGATTATAAACAATAAGATGTTAAAACTAATGTGCTGGGATGCTTTAAATCCTATGAAGAAGAGATTTGAGTTTTTGGAAAGCAGGCCTTTTATTGCCCCAAAGATAGTATCCTAATGGAAATGTATATGCATTTGACAGAGAGACTGTTTAATCCTAGAACTATAGATAGATAAACCCTGAAAAGACCACATGCAATAGCTTGCATCTAGGTCATCTAGAAGTGTTTAAGAAGAGGAAGAAAAAAAAAA
>NW_024423870.1:0-2044 GCF_017311325.1 Ursus maritimus | reverse complement strand
AGGACCCTGAGATTATGACCTGAGCCGAAGGCAAATGCTTAAACAACTGGGCCACCCAGGCACCCTTATATTTAATAGACATTTTAAAATAGCACATATGTTTTCACGAAGATCACTTAAGAGGTTTCATATTATTGCTTCATATCTGCTTATAGGAATGAAAGCATGTTTTTGTTTTGTTTCTGATAGGTATACTTAATATTGGTTTTCTTATTTCAGAAAGATCCTGATTACCTGAAGCTCTGGTTGGACAATTTTGTTTCTAGCTATGAACAATTCTTAGATGTTGACTTTGAAAAGCTGCCTACCAGGTATGTAGAAACAATTTCTTATCCTTAGATGAGTTTGTTAACTTGAGGCACAAAGACTTCATTGATGACCTATTACAAGGATGGCAGTTAATGTGACATAAATAATATTCCAACATAACCCTGCTCTTCTGGCAGACTTTCTTAATTGATCACAGCAGGCTTTCCTGCTAATATGAAACTTTGCTTCTAGAAGTAGAGAGGACTGCATTGGTGAACTACTAGCAACTGGGTGTCCTGCAATTCACCTCATTTCTAACACTAACTACCTGGAGTTAGTGGCAGATCCCACAGATTACGGGCAAAGTCCTCAATAAGACTGCCCTCACTTCAGACACCAGTTGCAAGTCTTGGGGACCACCCATACCTCTGACCAACCAGATATAAATTTGAAAGTTTTCATGACTCCCTTAGGTTCAGTAATTAGTTAGACTCACAGAACTCACTGAAAACACTATACTTAAAATTATGGTTTTATTACAGAGTAGGGCCTTAGAAAACATCTTGGAGGAGGTGAAGTATTCAGATTTTTCAAAGCTAGATTTAAAAATCATAAAATGGGAGGAAAATTCAAATTTTAGTGGAAAAGTACAAATGAAAGTATAAATCTTATCTCCCATTACTCTGCCTACCACCATTCTCCATTCACAGTTTCCAGGCCCACTTCCCAGATAAAGTTTTTAAAGTTTTTACTTTTTTCTCAAGCCATCTTGAAGACCTCGTAGTTGTTACTCAGGTAAGAGAGGTTAGATTGGCTGGGGTAAAAAGCTGGAGAAATGAGGAGACACTAGACACTTTTAGTCACAAGAGGAACTCCATTTATAGAAATATATTGAGATGGAAGGGGAGAAATGGGTGGTAGTTGATGATGAGAAAGAATATTTAGAGAATTAAAAATCTTCAAGGAGGAAAGCGTTTGCAGTTTAGGGATGGAGGTAGGCAGTGAGAGAGTGGGTATGGGTGAATTGAGTCTGGAGAATCAGAAGCCAGATCATGAAATGACATGCATGCTTTGCTAATGGACTTTGATTTTTTGTTATGGAGGATGGAAGGCTCTGCTAAAGAATTTTCTGCATGAGAGTGTCATGATCAAGTTTGTTTTATGAAAGTCCCTATGGTAACATTAGGAGGTTGAACTGGAAGGGGTTGAGACTGAAGGCAAGAAGCACAGTTAAGAGGCAGTTTTAATAATTCAGAGAGGAAATCATTAGAGCTTTGCACCAAGACATTGAATTTAGTGCTTTAATGCTCAGAAAGCATTAGTGGTTCATTATTTATAAATATAGTTTCAGAGTTCTTTGTTAGATAATTTGTAACAGGTTTATAAAGGTTGAAGAGTATTAAATCTTGAACTCAAATAAGATTTCATACTATTGATTTTTACTCATAAAAGAGTATTCTTGTGGTTTGTGCTTAGAAGTGCTTTTATTTTAATAATCTGTGGCTCATTTTAAATCGTGACCCTAAGGATTTTATGGAGTCAGGATTTAGGCCTTTGAATACTTGGAATATTGAAATTAAGTCTTTAAAGTTTGTAAGATGCACGTGTTATACATTACATCTTCTTTCTTGGGAGTTCATTTCTAAAAACATGATGTAGACTTATATTGCCACTATATTTAAAATAAGATGAGGAATGCCAGAACATTGCTTTATTCATGGTTTAGCTGATTTATTTAAAATTTATTTCATATCATGGGGCGCCTGGGTGGCGCAGTCGTTAGGCGTCTGCCTTC
>NW_024423869.1:0-2045 GCF_017311325.1 Ursus maritimus | reverse complement strand
GAATACATTGGGGAAGCTTAAGGTGAGTCCACCAATGAATATAAATAGTAGCGATTTGTTAATAATGCTAGAAAAAGGATCAAAGATGGGTAAAACATTATCCTTCCCTGACCTAATAGAACATACTTTTAGTAAAAAACTAAGAATGTATCTAAAATTGGATGCGATTTTCCTGGCTTCCATAAGGGCTGCATCCTCTGTAGTCCAATTGTAGGTTCTCCTCCATTTCATTCGGTGATATTTATCCTGTACCCATTTATATCTGTCATTCCTTCCTTACACTATCCATTTAATGTATTCTTGCTCCTCAATTCAACAAATATTTACTGAGCAAAGTACTCTGCTAGTTCTGCAGATTATGGAAAAATTAGACGAATATAAACATCTATATAACCAAAGCAAATTGTAGAATGTGCCAGTGACATAGGAGAGTAATCAAGGCAATTCACAGTGAGAAAAATAAAATTAAGTTTAAAAGCATGTGGAAAGACTTTGAACTTTTGAAAGATGGAAAATATGTCAGCAACGAAAGTGGGGAAATTATGATATAAAAATAGAAGGAAATGTATAGGCAAAACAATAAAAGGTAAGGGAATTTGGGTTATGTGCTAGGTAAAATGAGTAGCCTATTTTGGTAGGAAGGAAAAATGAAAATAAAGAAGCCTTGGGAAAGAAGACTGGAAATGTTAAGTAGGAGGCGTGTGATTGAACAGGATGAATATCCCAGGTGTATTCTTGGTGCAGAATGTAACGGTAATGGAAAACCAGCAAAGAAATTTAAGGCATAAAGTGATTTTTTAGGGCTATGCTTTAGAAAGATTAACTTCGTCACATTTAAAGAAGGATTAATTTGTAGCAGAGACACTTGAGTAGTACGACGTATATACTCAATTTGACACACAACTGAGAAAATTCACACAAGTATTTTTTGTAAATGGAATCATATTTAATTTTCATATTTGTAAAAGTGGTAGGGTAACTGATATTTAATGCAAGCTTATTGAGAATTCTTCTGTCAAGAAAATACCCTTAAAGAATTGTGTCCTCTTACTTATAGCATAGTCTTGTACAAATTAATTTAAAGCAAATTAAATATACAATGGAGTAAAGTGAATTTCACAGATGTCTACAACCTTATGTTTTTGCAACCTTTTAAGGTACAAAAATTATGAAGACATTACTTCTGTTGTTGAGTTTAGCTTGGTCTATTTTAGGTTTTAAACTCCTGGATAGCAAGTAATTTCTTTGTGGAAATATATATATCTCCAAATATTTAGATTGATCAAATTATGGACTAATGATATCAGATAGTATAACATATAAAAATCATGTGTTTTACCCCTTTGAATGTTTACTCAAACTATACATAAGGGACTATGGGCAAATTTAAGTAAAGTATAAAGGGCTAAATAGCTGTCTCTCTTTTTTTTTCAATAGAAAAACGATGAACTTGACAGTGCCTATAGGGAGGATAAGGCAAACTTACTGCTCTCTTTAGAAGGTGATTGTGCGTGAGAATCCCCTAAACTTGTCCTGCGTGTCTGGATTCTGTATTTGCTGCATCACTCAGTGGGCATGTGGTTGGTAAAAGGCCAATAGCAGTCATACAGAATACAATGACTTTATAGAAAAAAAAATGTTTTATATACTGACCAAAATCTAATTCATAGCCTTTACCCAATCTGTGAATCCTGAATATTTGAGAAAAAGCAGAATTGGCTATTAAAAATCTGGAGAATTTTAACTGAGATTTTCCCCAATCCTATAACCATTCCTCAGGTTTTCCACGTAGGAAATAAAATAGCATGACTTACTCATGATTAGTGTTTTGAAGGTCTTGAGATTTTTTCAGAGTAATCGTTTTGTTTAAAAATTAAGCTAGACATTGAGTCAGCAACAATGGCTTATAGCAATAGCTTGAGAACACTGATTTTTTTTTCTACTGGTAACAACAGGAAATATCATAGGATAAAATGATGTTTTTTTTCTCTGTTTGTTGAGGCCCATTTTTTTTTCCAAACCTTTATCATACATTTTTTTTTTTT
>NW_024423868.1:0-2046 GCF_017311325.1 Ursus maritimus | reverse complement strand
TGGGTTGACATCTAGGGCTAAAACTCTGATGCAAAGGCTAGCTCACAGCTGGTTGCCCTGGGGACCCTTGCCAGCTCAGCAGACCGTTGCCTCTACCCTGGCATCTGCAGCATAAGCTGGCCTCCCGCAGCAACAGTGTGAAGCGAAACAGCAGCTCTTGAGGTCCCTCCAGTCAGAGCTACAGATCTATGAGGCACTTCATGGCAATTCCAAGAAGGGACTGTAAGGTGCTCCCCCACCCCACAAGTTTCCTTCCCTTGCTTATGATCATAGACTCCCTTTACCTTGGGAGTTGTGGACATCTGGAAAGCTAAGAGTTCTGTTTCAGAAAGACCCCTAGCCAAGCATGAGACTCCCAAAAAGAAGATAGAGAGCCCTCATACAGAAAACCCAGAGGCTGGTCTCATGAGCAAGACCCAGCCCTGCCAACCCTAAAAATAGACCACAAAAGTCCAACCTCACCTACCCAGATGTCCAGAGACAAGTTAATCAAAGTCCGGATTATACAAGATTTTTTTTAAATATAAGGAACTGTCCTGGTGGTACCATCATTTGAAAAGGTCTTAAATTTGGGGAATAATACACACTGACCACCCACACAGCCAATGTAGTAACAGCCTGCTCCCACACTGACCCACTCCACAGTGAGAAAATTAAAAGATAAAAAAAAAAAATTACAGAAATACCACTAATAGAAGCTGAATTTCAAGCCTGAATCTAAATTTTTAAACTCTTTTATGGAGCACTTTCACCACTTGCTGAAATGATAGCCTAGTATTTGAGAATCTTGTATTTCCCCCATGCTTCAATCGGAGGGTATTCTAAACATTAATAAATCCAAGCAGTCTGCAACAGAGGGCTGATGTCAGTATGATGAAATTCAGCAAATACAAACAGAAAGTCCTGAGCTAGTATCAGTGGCACGAGTACAGGGGAATGGGGAGGTCTGGCCCTGTAGCCGTTTGTGGGCTTGAGGATGAGAGAGTTAAGTGCAAACACATGTACACAGGAACTCATAGGTCAAGGTCGCTAGAAAAGCCAACTCCACCTGAGACCGCAGTTGTGTAAGAGTGGTGTCCATGTGATGAGACCATGTCAGAAATATTGGTAGATTGTGAGGCACTTAAGGGACATTGACAAACGAGGGAACATCACTAAGACAGGGACCACAATAATGAAGGACCAGAAATCTCAAACTGGTTGAAGAAACTAAAAATGTTTAGGCCTGGAAAAGATGATGAGGGGATGAGAACTGGCTTTAAATATTTGAAGAATTGTCGGGTGAAGAAGAGCTGATGTGTTTTGTGTCCCTTTGGAGGGCTGAACAAGGGGAAAAGGGTACAGGTTAAGGAATCTACTTAATTGATGCTTTCCTCGCTGCTCAAGCCTTCTAGTGAAGGAATGGCCGGTTTGTAAGAAGTAAGCTCCCCATCCAAGCTCTCTTTACATAGAAAGGGACGGTTTGTCAAAGATCCTATGGAAGCATTTCTTGCTTTGGGTGAGATGTTGACTCCCTAACCTTTTAATTCTAAGTTCTTTTGATTATATGTTTTAAAATTCCATATGGTTTATTAATGTGGTTTATTAAGAATGTTCACTGTTTGGCAAACTTTGAGTTTTCATAAAGCCTGGATGAATTTCCTGACTTACTGATGAGAAGGTGAACCAGAAATTGAAGAAATATAGGAGGACAGCAGGCTGAGAGAATAGCTTATGCACAAAGTTGTGGGAGTGTTGGGTCCTACTTGCCTCAGGGAGAGTGTTTTGTCGGGAAGGTGTGAGAAGTCAGGTCAGTTGAAAGAACAGTTGCCAGCATGTAGAAGGCCTACGATTGGATTGGATGAAAGTGCATTCCACATAGCAGACAATGGAAAATGAGTACTTTTTTCTGAGTACAGTAGGTACGTGACAGAAACAGAACTCTCTGATGGTAAGAATGGTGGCCAGCTACAGTCAGGAGACATTAGAACTGGAGAAGCCTACTGAATGGGGGCAGTGATGTTCCGGGCATGAAATGATGAGGGTCTAATCTAGGTGCTGTCAGGA
>NW_024423867.1:0-2047 GCF_017311325.1 Ursus maritimus | reverse complement strand
AAATCCGGCATTGTGATGCCACCAGCTTTGTTTTTCCTTTCCAACAATTCCTTGGCGATTCATGGCTTTTTCTGGTTCCATACAAATTTAAGGACTATTTGTTCCAGTTCCTTGAAAAAATGTCATTGGTTTTTTGATAGGGATAGCACTAAAAGTGTAGATTGCTCTGGGTAGCATGGACATTTTAACTATGTTAATTCTTCCGATTGGAGCATGGAATATTTTTCCATGTTTTTGTGTCTTCTTCAATGTCTTTCAAGAGTGATTTGTAGTTTCTAGAATATAGGTCCTTTACATCTCTGGTTAAGTTAATTCCAAGGTAATGTATGATTTTGGTGCTATTGTAAATGGGATGGATTCTCTAATTTCTCTTTCTTCAGTCTCATTGTTCATGTATAGAAATGCAACTGATTTCTGAGCATTGATTTTGTATCCCTCCACATTACTGAATTGCTCTATAACTTCCAGTAGTTTGGGAGTGGATTCTTTTGGGTTTTCCATATAGAGTATCATGTCATCTGCAAAGAGAGACAGTTTGACTTCTTCTTTGACAATTTGGATACTTTGTATCCCTTTTTGTTGTTTGATTGCTGTTGCAAGGACTTCTAGTACTATGTTGAAAATAATGGCAAGAGTGGGCATCCTTGTTGTGTTCCTGATCTTAAGGGAAAGGCTTCCAGTTTTTCCCCATTGAGAATGATATTTGCTGTAGGATTTTCATAGATGGTTTCTATGTGATTGAGGAATGTACCCTTTATCCCTACACTCTGAAGGGTTTTAATCAGGAAAGGATGCTGTATACTGTCAAATGCTTTTTCTGCATCTATTGAGAGGACCATATGATTTTTGGCTTTTTTTCTTGTTCATAAAATCTATCACACTGATAGATTTGTGAATGTTGAACCACGCTTGCATCCCAGGGATGAATCCCACTTGGTCATGATGGATAATCCTTTTAATGTACTGTTGGATTCTATTAGCCAGGATCTTGTTGAGGATTTTGGCGTCCATATTCATTAGGGAAATTGGTCTGTAATTCTCCTTTTTGAGGGGGTCTTTGCCTGGTTTGGGGATCAAGGTAATATTGGCCTCATAGAATGAGTTTGGTAGCTTTCCTTCTGTTTCTATTTTTTGAAACAGCTTTAGGAGAATACGTATTATTTTTTCTTTGAATGTTTGGTAGAATTCCCCAGGAAATCCATCAGGCCCTGGCATTTTGTTTTTTGGAAGGTTTTTAATCACTATTTCAAACTCTTCATAATTAATTGGCCTTTTAAAAAAATAAATTTCTTCCTGTTTCAGTCTTGGTAGTTTATAGGTTTCCAGGAAGGCCTCCATCTTTTCCAGGTTGTTTAACTTACTGGCATAAAGCTGTTGATAAAAGTTTCTAATAATCCTTCCAATTTCATTGGAGATGGTTGTGACCTCTCCCTTTTCATTAATGATTTTATTAATTTGGGTCCTTTCTCTATTCTTTCGAATAAGTCTTGCCAGTGGTTTGCCAATTTTATTTATTCTTTCAAAGACCAGCTTCTAGTTCTGTTGATCTGCTCTACTGTGCTCCTAGTTTCTCATTCATTGATTTCTGCTCTAATCTTGATCAACTGCTTTCTTGTGTGTGGATTAGGCCTGTTCCTCTGTTGCTGTTCCAGCTTCATGAGGTGAGAATATAAAAAGTACATTTTCAATTTTATATTCTTTTGAGTGAGGCTTGGATGGCTATGTATTTTCCCCTTAGGACTGCCTTTGCAGTGCCCCATAGGTTTTGGAACATTGTGTTTTCATTCTCATTGATCTCCATAAAGTGTTTAAATTGATTTTTATTTCCTGGTTTATCGAATCATTCTTGAGCAGGATGGTTCTTAGTCTCCAAGTGTTGGAGTTTCTTCCAAATTTTTCCTTGTGATTGAGTTCCAATTTCAAAGCGTTGTGGTCTGAGAATATGTAGGGAATAACTTCAGTCTTTTGGTGTCGGTTGAGACCTCTTTTTGTGACCCAGAACGTCATCTATTCTTGAGAATGTTCCATGGGCATTAGATTAGAATGA
>NW_024423866.1:0-2047 GCF_017311325.1 Ursus maritimus | reverse complement strand
GATAAAGAAAGGGGGGGTAATCAGAAGGGGGAATGAAGCGTAAGAGAGTATAGACTCTGAGAAACAAACTGAGGACTTCAGAGGGGAGGGGGGTGGGGGAATGGGATAGACCGGTGATGGGTAGTAAAGAGGGCACGTATTGCATGGTGCACTGGGTGTTATACACAACTAATGAATCATTGAGCCTTACATTGGAAACCGGGGATGTACTGTATGGTGACTAACATAATATAATAAAAAATCATTAAAAATAAATAAATAAATAAATAAAACAAAGTCAGAGATTTAAATTTTCTCTCTCTGTGGACACTTTCAGGAATGGGCAGTAATTATGTACTCCTGCTTTAATTATGTCCTATCTAGACACTATTTTCTCTAAAATACTCAAAGAGTCTAATCTTTCTTGTATATTATCTATATTACAGAAGACCTAGATATATAATAAAGGGGCAAAATGGTGAGAAAGGCAGCATGAATTAAGGAAGAAAGACGGGAACAAGTATCGGTGTTCAAAGATACCAAGAGGCCCAATGTATCTATAAGAGAGGAGCTCACGTAGAGTAGAAGGAAGTCAAGTTAGGTTGGTTAAGAGTGGTGACGCAACATAAACAGTACTTAGTAACATTAGAAAAATTAGAAATCTGCAAACAGACTGTAGAAAGGAAGACCAGAGTCTTGGGGCCAGGTCTAGGAGAAAGATACAGCAATTCAAGAGATGAGAACCTAAATGAGTGTGACACCCATGGGAATGCTGAATAAGAAATGCCAATGACTGGACAAAAGGGGAAGGCAGAAAAAGATTAGTCAGAGTTGACTTGGGTCTGACCTAGTGACCAGGATAACACTGGTACTGCTGGAAAAGAGGAATATTCACCAGATAGGAAGAAATTAATTTTGTTTTAGACACACTGAAGTTTGAAATAACAGTGGAACACACAGTTATAATCATCTTTACAAAGACACAAATTAGAACTCAGAGACTCTAGATAAAATAAATATTTGACTGTCTTCCACACAGAAATGTTAACAGAATGTCTGAGGGCAAACAGAAGTAAGAAGGCCACAGCACAACGCTCCTATGTTTTTGATGGGAGGGTAGGAAAAAGAAGCCACAAAAGGAATAGAGGAGTAGAGCTGAAAAGAAGCTGGATATTATGAACCAGAAAGATCAAAAGATACTAAATAAGTAAATAAATAAATGCCACCTCCAAAGAACCAGAAAGTGATTTTTGGGGAAGACTTCTTTCCAAGAAGATACTTAGAGTAAGTGGGAAGGTGAAGAGTTGGACCAGATGGTATCTATAGTCCCTAAATGATAGAGCATCACAGAATATGGAAAAAGTCACCAAATGGATCACTGAATATGTCAAGAGTATTAAAAATAAATTATTAAGAGAAATGTTAAAACTGTAGTGAAGTTTCACAGACTGGGTTTAGAAAACAAAACAGAAGTCAGGTTTTGTGTTTTTGTTGTTGATAAATCAAAGCAAGACCAGTATATTAAAATCAATTTTTTGCTGGTACAGTAAAATACATGAGGCGAACTAGAATTAGATATTTAATCAAGATTCTGATTTTTCAAATCTGAAAGTGAAAAAACATATTATAGATTTATTATTTTTTCCCTGAAGTTCTCAAATCAAATAGAATAATATTGAGTCATATCCTACATGAAGCTAAAAAATTTAGACCATGAAGACAGAGAATATTGGCAAGGAAGAGGAAGGAAGCACAGAAAAAGAGAGAAATGATATAATGCAGCAAGAAGGAAATGGGACGTTTACTTACGTGGAAAAAAGGAATGTTTGCATAATGTATATATTCACTATTCAACAAAGACGTGTTGAATATAAACTATGTATAATGTGTTGAGGCTATAAAGATAAGATATCACTCTTCCCTTCAAGGGATTTATAATCTAAAACACTATGTTTATAATATAAAACATTTTCTTATTATATTTAAGAATATACTTAATGTGATTTACTGTTTAATAGTCCCAGCTGGGTTTTTGTTGATCTCATGAGTCTCAATTCTATTGGCTGAG
>NW_024423865.1:0-2047 GCF_017311325.1 Ursus maritimus | reverse complement strand
AAAAAAAAAAAAAAGCCCTTATTTTAATCCAGCCCTTATTTTAATTCTACTTATTCTTTAATTAAATCTATTTAGCAATAAAATTAGCTAACTGATTGGGCTGGTCGATCAAACAGATATGGGAAAGACATTTTTCTCTAAAGCCTTAAACGTGCGTGTCTGTACAATAATGGTATCGTTAATATTAACTTAGTAGTGCTAAGTCAGTTCCTATCCATATTACTTGTTATTACGAAGAGAGAAAGGTGGTATAAACCAAGTAAGTAGAAAAAGCAAAATATTTAGCCTGAACTCTTTTTCTCCTTCAGCAACTGTATTTTTTCCCTAACCCAGGTTATTTATATTTATATTACTTAGATTTTGAAATTTAGTTTGTACACACGGGTTACACACGCTCTAACACCAGTCCAAAAGTGTGCTGAAGAGCAAAGAACCATAATCATAGAAGCATCCATAAAACGGACAATCTAATTTAATGGCAATTTTCATATTCATTAGGTAGTTTCTTCCTTTAGTTTCTCAGGAATGAAATATAAATAAGTTGCTTGTGCTACTGGAAAAAAACATGGTCAAGGAGAAACTTACATGACAAGAACAAATGACATAATGAATATATATCCAGGGCTACTATAAGTAATTTCAGTATTTCATTTAAAATATTCACATTCAAAATTTCATGCTTGCTTCTGTCAGTCTTACTTCGATACGTTTACAGGCTCAACTAAACAGCTTGTGACCTTAAATTATCTTAGCTAATCTTCATGGAACTAATGTGCCAGCAGAACATGTTTGAATGTCCACATCTGACAAAAACAAACAAAAAACTGCCATAAAAAATAGAGTCATTGTCATATATGCCTGATAAATAGCCTCCCTCTTCAAAAATCCAGGTAACTAAGCAATACCAAAACCATGCTCCAAAGTTTTAAGGCAAGTGCATTATATTAAATAATGATGTATACAGTATCAACTCTATGGGAAAGTGAGACTTTGTAGAAATACCGTTTTTTAGTAAATGAAAACTAAAACTCACTGGAGAGGATTATCTGAGAGAGCCATTTGTACCTGCTGTAATCAGTAAATGGAATGGAAGAGTAAAGATAACTTTGGCTCAACTATATGATTTTGCATTATCGAGATGAAATTAATACTAAGTACACTTCTTCTTCCAGATGTCAAAAATCCCCCCAAAAACATAAAATTATTTTTAATAGCAACCAGCTCTGAGAATATTATACAGTGATATAAAACTGTTACTATCTTTTAAGTTACCATATAGTCATATACCCAAGTAAATTTAATTTACAAGTCTTTTACATGTAAGACTTCCAAATTCTATCCAATGAATCATACTTCAATTAATTAGTACAATAAAAAGCAAAAATAAAATCCACGCATTCTGGATCCTCTTTAAGGAGAACCAGACACAACTTCTACTCTTCAAATATTCCTTGGTTCGAATGCAATACCAACAATTCCCATCCTGTGGACCAAAGAATCCATGAATCCATCTGTGCATCAAGCTCTACCTGCAGACAGACTAAAAAATGTCTCCAAGTGTAACAATCAGTCCTAAACTGATAACTGCTTTTGATTATATACTTCCCACTTAAAATAATAATAAAAGCCTAAGTATTATGAGTATATGGTTTAATGATCAGGGGAAAAGAGAGGCTAGTAACTGAACATTTTTTATATTGTCATGCTTAATAATGAATTAATTAGACCATATTTGTGAAGCATTACTAAACACTGTAGAAGAAACATATCTTTATTAAAGGCAATTCCTCAAAATTGCAGCTACCCCACAACTTCTCCCAACCACCTACTAAAACCCTATGAAAAAAACTGGAGAAGTGAAATAATCCTCATCATGTATAAACTCCTTAAGAGAGAGAGAAGCAGGGCGCCTGGGTGGCTCAGTTGGTTAAATGTCTACCTGTGGCTCAGGTTGTGATCTCAGGGTCCTGGGATAGAGCCCCAGGTCAGGCTTCCCTGCTCAATGGGGAGTTTGCTTCTCCCTCTCCCCCTCCCCCTGCTGTGCACG
>NW_024423864.1:46045-46314 GCF_017311325.1 Ursus maritimus | reverse complement strand
TAACCCTAGGTAGGCCCACGAGGAGCCCCTTCCAAGGGGCCTGGCTCCACAATGCTGGGGATTGGGGATCCCCCAGCCGCAGCTCAGGACTCACCCTGCAGCCCCACCGCCAACTGAGCCGCTAGGGGCGCCACAGGTTATTCAGGGCAGGAGAATGGGTAGGGCCCTCCAAGACATGGCAACATTCGAAGGCCCAGGACGCCAAAACGCTGGGGCCCACGCTCCCGCTTGGCATCGCCCTCAACTCGGCCCACACCTCCACTCTTCTG
>NW_024423864.1:40733-41619 GCF_017311325.1 Ursus maritimus | reverse complement strand
AGAGGGCGAGAGAAGGGCAGGGCCTTCTGAGCCACCAGTGACCTTCAAAGGCTCCCCGCACCAAAACGCTAGTGCCCACGCTCCTGCTTCCCAGCGCCCTCACCTCGGCCCGCACCTCCGCTCGCCGCACAGTGTGCAGATTGGGCCTGACTGCCTCCTTGGGGCTAACCCTAACCCTAGGTCGGCCCCCCACGGGCCCCTCCCAAGGGTCCTGGTGCCACTACGCCTGGGATCTGGGACCCCAAGCCCCAGAGCCAGACTCACCCTCCCACAACACTACCACCTGGGCCGCTAGGGGCGCCACCGGTCATTCAGGGCAGGAGAAAGGACAGGGCCATGGAGAAACCAGTGACATTTGAAGCCTCCAGCACCAAAATGCAGGGGCCCACAGTCCCGCTCCCCAGCACCCTCACCTCGGCCCACCCCTCCGCTCTCCCCACAGCCATAATAGCGGGCCTGCCAGCCTTCTGGGGGCTAACCCTAACCCTAGGTCAGCCCCCAAAGGGCACTCCCAAAGGGCCTGGCGCCGCGACGCCGGAGATTGGGGACCCCCAAGCCCCAGCGATTCCTACCTCTCCGCCACCACCCAGGCCACTTGGGGCGCCGCCGGTCATTCAGGGTGGGGGAATGGGCAGGGCCCTCCAAGCCCAAGGCGACATTCATTGGTCCCCTGCGCCAAAACACTGAGACCCATGCTCCTGCTCTACAGTGCCCTCACCTTGGCCCGCCCCTCCTCTAGCCACACAGCTGGAGGATCAGGCCTCCTCGGGACTAACCATAACCCTAGGTGGGCCCCAGAGTGTCCCCTCCCAAGAGGCTTGGTGCTGCAATGGCAGGGATTGGGGACCCGCAAGCCCCAGCGCCGGGCTCACCCTGCTGCCCTGCT
>NW_024423864.1:35145-40708 GCF_017311325.1 Ursus maritimus | reverse complement strand
CATACTTCCTATCTACACTCCCCACTGAGGCAGTGGATAGACATGGCTAACCAGACTGAAGGCAGGCCCAGGATTATACGTGAACGCCAGGGATTGGGGACCCCGAAGACGCAACGCTGATTCACCTTCACCTGCCAACACCGGGCCGCTTAGGGCACCACCCGATCATTCAGGAGAACAGGCAGGGCCCCTCCCTGCCCTGGCTGGGCGCCCCCTAGCCAAAACGCTGGGGCCCACTTCGCTCGTCAGCTCCCTGATCTTCGACCGCGCCTCCGCTCGCCACAGACGGCAGATCGTGCCTGCCAGGCTCCAGGGGCTAACTTTTACCTTAGGTCGGCCCCGGAAGGGCCCCTCCCAAGGGGCCTGGAGCCGCAACGCCGGGCATTGGGGACCCCTGAGCCTCAGCGCCAGATTCACCCTGCTGCCCCGCCGCCACTCAGGCCGCTAGGGGCGCCTCCAGTCATTCAGGGCGGGAGGAGGGGCAGGGCCTGTAGCGACGCTTGAAGGCCTCCCACTTCTGTTCCGCTGGGCCCACACTCCCTCTCGCCAGCGCCCTCACCTTGGCCCGCCCCTCCGCTTGCTGCACAGCCGGCAGATCAGGCCTGCCGACCTCCTGGGGGCTAACCCTAACCCTAGGTCGGCCCCCGAGGCGTCCCTCCCAAGGGACCTGGCGCCACAACGCCGGGGATTGGGGACGACCGAGCCCCAGCGTCGGACTCACCCTGCAGCCCCGCCGCCACTCAGGCCGCTAGGGGTGCTGCCTTTCATTCAGGGCGGGAGAACAGGCAGGGCCCTCCGAGGCCTCCGTATCTTCAAAGGCCCGTGTGCCAAAACGCCAGGGCCCACGCCGCTGCCAGCGCCTTAACCGGCCCGCCTCCGTTCTCGCGGCCTTCCAGCCGAGTATTGGGCCTGACGGCCTCCTGAGCTAACTCTAAACCCTTGGTCGTCTCCGACCAAGGGGCCCCTCCCAAAGGGACTGCCGCTGAACGCCAGGGATTGGGGACCCCCGAGTCGCAACGCTGGACTCACCCTTCCGCCCCGCCCACACCCGGGCCGCTAGGGCACCGCCGATCATTCAGGGCGGGAGAACGGGCAGGGCCCTCCCTGCCCCGGTGACCTTCGAAGGCCCCCAGCGCCAAAACGCTGGGGCCCACTCTCCTGCTCGCCAGCGCCCTGATCTTCGACCGCGCCTCCATTCGCCCCAGACTGCGGATCGTGCCTGCCGGCCTACAGGAGCTAACCTTTACCCTAGGTCGGCCCCCAAGGGGCCCCTCCCAAGGGGCCTGGTGCCGCAACGCCTGGCATTGGGGACCCCCGAGCCTCAGCGCCAGACCCACCCTGCCGCCCCGCCGCCACTCGGGCTGCTAGGGGAGCCACCACTCATTCAGGGCGGGAGAACGGGCAGGGCCCTCCGAGTCCCCGGCGACATTCGAGGGCCCCCGGCGCCAAAACTTTGGGTACCACCTTCCAGCTCGCCAGTGCCCTCACCATGGCCCGCCCCTCCGCTCGCCGCACAGCTGGCGTATGGGGCCTGCCGGCCTCCTGGGGGCTAACCCTAACCCTAGGTTGGCCCCAGAGGGGCCCCTCCCAAGGGGACTGGTGACCAAAGCCGGGGATTGGGGACACCCGAGCCGCAGCGCCAGACTCACCCTGCCGCCCCGTCGACATCGGGCCCGCTGGGGCGTCGCTGGTCCTTCAGGGTGGGAGAATGGGCAGGGCCCTCGAGACTCCGGTGACTTTTGAAGGCCATCCGCGCCAAAACGCTGGGACCCATGCTGGAGCTCGCCAGCGCCCTCACCTCAGCCCGCCCCTCTGCTCTCTGCACAGCTGGCGGATCAGGCCTGCCGGCCTCCTGGGGGCTAACTCTAATCCTAGGTCGGCCCCAGAGGGGCCCCTCTGAAGGGGCCTGCCGCCACAACGCCGGGGATTGGGGACCCTCGAGTCGTAATGCCGGACTCACCCTGCTGCCCCGCTGACACCAGTGGTGCTAGGGCGCCACCGGTCGTTTTGGGCGGGAGAACGGGCAGGGCCCTCTGAGCCCCGGTGAACTTTGAAGGCCCCCAGCACCAAAACGCTGGGGCCCATGCTCCGCTCGCCAGCGCCCTCACCTCAGACCGCGACTCCATTCGCCTCAAGACGGTGGATCGGGCCTGCCGGCCTCCTGAGGGCTAACTCTAACCCTACATCGGCCACAGAGGGGCCCTTCCCAAGGGGCCTGGCACTGCAATGTCAGGGTTAGGGAAGCCGGAGTTTCAGCACCAGACTCACCCTGCCGCCCCGCCCGCACCCAGGCCATTAGGGGCGCCGCCAGTCATTCAGGGCGGGAGAATGGGCAGGGCCCTCCCAGTCCCGGTGAACTTCTAAGGGCCCAAGCACCAAAATGCTTGGCCCATGCTCCCGCTCTCCAGCGCCCTCACCTTGACCCGCCCCTCTGCTGACTGCACAGCCAGTGGATCAGGCCTGCCAGCCTCCTGGGGGCTAACCCTAACCTTAGGTTGGCCCCCAAGGGGAACCTCCCAAGGGGCCTGGCCCAGAAATGAGAGGGAATGGGGACACTCGAGCCCCAGCGCCATACTCACCGTGCCGCCCCACCACCACCCTGACCACTAGGGGCACTGCTGGCCATTCAGGGCGGGAGAACCAGCAGGGCCTTCCAATCCCCCAGCGACCTTCCAAGGCCCCCCGTGCCAAAATGCTTGGGCCCATGACCCAGCTCGCCGGCGCCCTCACCTTGGCCTGGCCCTCCGCTACCGCACAGCTGGCAGATCATGTCTACCGGACTCCTGGGTCCTAACAGTAACCCTAGGACGGCCCCAGAGGGGCCCCTCCCAAGGGGACTTGCGCTGCAACGCATGGCATTGGGGACCCCCAAACCGCAGTGCCAGACTCACACTGCCAACCCGTCACCACCCGGGCCACGGACCTCTAGGGGCACCAGTGGTCATTCAGGGCGAGAGAACAGGCAGGACCCTACGAGCCTCTAGTGACGTTCAAAGGCCCCATGCGCCAAAACGCTGGATACCATACTCCTGCTCGCCAGCGCCCTCACCTCGTCCCACTCCTCCACTCCCCGCACAACCAGCGCATTGGTCCTCTGGCCTACTGGGGTCTAACACTAACCCTAAACCCTAACCCCTAACCTTAAACCCTAAACTTTAATCCCTAATCCTAACCCTAACCCTAACCCCTAACCCTTACCCTAACCCTAACACTACCCTAAACCTAACAATAAACCCTAATCCTTAAACCCTAAACCCTAACATTAACACTAAACCCTAAACCCTAACCCCTAACCCTTACACTAACCCTAACCCTACCCTAAACCTAACAATAAACCCTAATCCTTAAACCCTAAACCCTAACATTAACACTAAACCCTAAACCCTAACCCCTAACCTTAAACCCTAAACTTTAATCCCTAATCCTAACCCTAACCCTAACCTGTACCCTAACCCTAACCATAACCCTAACACATACTCTAACACGTACCCTAACCCTAACCCTAAACAGTACCCTAACCCATAACTTAAACCGTACCCTAAACCTAACCATAACCCTAACAAGTACCCTAACCCATACCCTAACTTTAAACCTAAACCCTGATCCTAACCCATACCGTAACTCGTACCATAACCTGTACCCTAAACCTACCCGTACCCTAACCCTAACCCATACCCTAACCGTAACCCTAAACCCTAAACCGTAACCCATACCCTAACCCTAACCAGTACCCTTACCTTAACCTTAACCCATACCCTAACCCGTACCCTAACCCATACCCTAACCTGTACCCTATCTCTATCCCGCACCCTAACCCATACCCTAACCCATACCTAACCCTAACCTGTACCCTAACCCGTACCCTAACCCATACCCTAACCCTAAACAGTACCCAAACCAATAAAGGGATAGTGTCCAAAACATATACAACTGATACTACTCGACCCCCAAAAAACAAATAATCCAGTTAAAAAATAGGCAGAAGACATGGACAGACATTTCTCCAAAGAAGAAATACAAATGGCCAACAGTCCCGTGAAAAGATGTTCACCATCACCCATCATCAGGAAAATGTAAATCCAAAGGACAATGAGGTAATACCTCAAACCTGTCAGAATGGCTAACATCAAAAGCACAACAAAGAGCAGGTGTTGGGAGGATGTGGATAAAGGGGAATCCTCGCGAACTGTGGGTGGGAATGCAAACTGTGGTGGCCACCGTGGAAAACAGTATGAAGGTTCCTCAAAAAATTAAATATAGAACTACCCTACGATCCAACAATCACACTACTCGTATTTACCCAAAGAATAGGAAAACAGTAACGTAAAAGGATACATGCACCCCTATGTTTCTTGCACCATTATTTACAATATCACAATATGGAAGCAACCCAAGTGTCTGTAGAAAAATTGACAAATGAGATGATAGATGTGTGTATTCACACACACACGCACACACACAGACACACATACACACACACAATGGAGTATTACTCGGCTTGAAAAAGAATGAAACCTTGCCATTTGCAGCCACATGGATGGAGCTAGAGAGTATTATCCTAACTAAAATCAGTCAGTCAGAGAAAGACAAATCCCATACGATGTCACTCTAATGGGGAATTTAAAAAACAAACAAAAATAAATAACTAAAAGAGAAAAAGGAGACACACCAAAATACAAACTCTTAACAATAGAGAACAAACGGATGGTTACCAGAGAGGAGGTGGATAGAGGGATGAGTGAAATAGATGAAGGGGATTAAGAGGACACTTTTCTTGACGACCACTGAGTAATATATGGAATTACTGAATCACTCTATTGTACACCTGAAACGAATGTAACACTGTATGTTAGCTCTACTGGAATTAAAATAAATTTTAAAAAAAGATTTTTCTTTCAGGAAGCTCTTTGAAAAAGATTTTCCTGTGCACTGTGCATAAGCCCTACTTGGGAGGATTCACTCTACAATAATTATTCACTTCATGCCTCAAATTCATATTTCACGGAGTTCTTACCGTGGATTCCAGCCCATGGGAGCCATGGTCCTTTTCTGTCCAGGCTCAGCACCTATGCATTCAAGATTGGAAGTAGAGACACATGTCACTTCACAGTCCAGAAAGCTATTATTGTTTCTGTTTCAGTGTGAGAGAGTCACAGACTTTGGGACAGGTTTCAGAGCAGGTTTATTATGGATCCTGGATCTCTACTTCAATGTTCATTGCCTGGATCCATTTGGCTAATAGGTTCCCTGTGGATGGGCTTGCTTCCAAGCACATACATGGAAGATGCAAACGTGGGTGGGCTTGGTGCGGGATAGGAAGAAGACCAAAAGCAGACAAGGGTCCGACCCCTCCCCTGATCCAGGAACTGCTACAGGAGAGGGTACGGGAGGTAGAATCCATGCGAAACTCCAAGGTCACCAGCTGAACACAGGAGGCATAGGTCAAGGGATCTGGAGATGCAGGGGTTGAAGGCTGCTCTGAGCTACCTCTGGGAGGAAGGGAGGGAAGGAATGAGAAGGAGACACTGCCTGCCCCTGGCCCATGCCAGCTGCCCACCACTCC
>NW_024423864.1:32933-34016 GCF_017311325.1 Ursus maritimus | reverse complement strand
CTCAGTTGTTAAGGATCTGCCTTCAGCTCAGGTCCTGATCACAGGATCCTGGGATTTAGCCTGCAATCAGGCTCCTTGCTCAGCGGGAAGCCCGCTTCTCCCTCTAACACCCCCCTGCTTGCGTTCCCTCTCTCACTGTCTCACTCTCTGTCAGATACTTAAATAATCTTAAATAAATATGTGGAGATTTAACAACATGCTACTGAACAACCAACAGTCAAAGAAGAAATAAAAAAAATTAGAAGTACCTTGACACTGATGAAAAAGACAACTTACAAAAACTTATGGGATGCAGCAAAAGTAGCTTTATGGGGGACATTCATAGAAATTCAAGCCTTCATCAATCCATGAGAATGCTCTCCAATAAACAACCTGATTTATGTGGTAAAGAAGTAGAAAATAAAACAACAAACAAAGCCCCAAATTAGTAGAAATAAGGAAATAACAAAAAGGAATGCATAAATAAATCCAACAGAGACTAAAAAGACCAAAAAAACAAAAACAATGAAAATGAGAGCTGCCTTTTTTGGAAAGATAAACAAAACTGACGACCTTGAAGATGATGATGAAAAGCAGGAGGTGGCAGCATGAATCCAGCCTGGTGTACCATGGGAGCAGTGCCCACAGCTACACTGACTGGGTGCCTTCTGTGCCCAGTGTGGCTGACTTCAGTGTGCTCCAGACTAGTCCTGACCACAAGTGTAGGAAGTGTGCACCACCCCCAGCCTCCTCTCTCCTTGCAGCTGCTAGGAATCACGGTCACAGACCCTGGTCAGCTGTCGTGGAAACCAAGCAGTGGCTCCCCTGCATGTTGCACCTCTGGTGGTGGTCCAGTACGACCCTTGTGCCTGGCCAGACACTGATGTCTACCTGTCTCCACACAAATCCACAGACAGGAGGGTGTCCCTGAATTCCACAGCACCTGATGAGACAGATCCACAGAACCCAACACCCAGTGGGTCACTCGGGACCTCACCTATGGTCATGGAACTCACCATACCCTATTTCTGTCACTTCCCACAGAAAGCCTGTTTCTGATCACCCACAATACAATACATCCTGGAAGCAGACCTGGGGTCATGC
>NW_024423864.1:19520-30402 GCF_017311325.1 Ursus maritimus | reverse complement strand
CATATAAAGTCAATATAAAGACCTGTTGTCTTTATTTTTTTCAGGTTTTATTTATTTATTTGACAGGAAGAGAAAAAGCACGAGCCGGGGGAGTGTCAGAAAGACGGAGAAGCAGACCCTCGCTAAGCGGGGAGCCCAACACGGGGCTCGATCCCAGAACTCTGGGATCATGACCTGAGCTGAAGGCAGACGCTTCACCTATGGAGCCACCCAGATGACCCAACTTCTTGCATTTCTGTATACTGATGACACACTTTCGCAAAGAGAAATTAAAAAAGCAATGCCATTTACAATTGCATCAAAAAAAAATCTAGGAATAAAAGTAACCAAGAATGAGAAAGACATAGTACACTCAACACATGGCAGAAAAGAAATGAAAAACATGTGTGTCGAGGGGGGCAGAATGTATGGGTCAAAGATTTGGAAGGCAACACAAACAAATGGAAGCATACGCCATGCTCCTTAACTGGAAGAGTTAATTATGTGAACATGTCCATCGTACCCAAAGCAATCGACAGATGTGATGAAATCCCTATCTGAATTCCAGTGGCATTATTCGAGGAAATAGAAAACAGTCCTCAAACTTGTATGGAATCACAAAAGACCCCAAATACCCAAAGCAACCTGGAGAAAGAAAGGTGCAGTCAACACACTCCTGGATTTCAAGCTAGATTACAAAGCTGTTGTCATCAAAACAGGATGGTACTGGCATAAACACAGACACCAGGTCAGTGGAACAGACCAGAAAGCTCAGAAACTTACCCACACGTAGATGATCCTAACTTACGACACAGCAGCAGAAGATATGCCATGAGGGAAGGACTGTCTCTTCAGTGAGCGGTAACAGGCAAACTGGACACTAAATGCAGAAGAATATAACTGGGCCACTTTCTTACACCACACACAAAATTTTTAATGGATGAATGATTTGAACATAAGACCTGAATCCATAAACCTCCAAGAAGACACAGGTACTAAGTCTCTCGACATTGCTTTTGGCAAAGAGTCTTCAGATCGGACACCAAATGCAAAGGCAACAAAAGCAAAAATAAACAAGTGGAACAGCTTCAAACTGAAATATTCCACACGGCAAAAGAAACCATCAAAATCTTAAAAGGCCACAGACCCAAAAGAAAAAAATATCTGCGAATCATATGTGTGAGAAGAGCCTAATATCCAAAATACACACAACACTCACACAAATCAAAACAAAAAAAACTATAAAAAATGTGGGGAATATGTGAATAGGTACTTTCTAATGATGGCACACATGTGCCAACAGACAGAGAAAGTTGTTCAACATCACTAAGCATCGTCAGGGAAATCGGCTATCCTCTCACAACTGTTGGAACAGCAATTGTCCCAGAGACAGACACCAGGTGGGGTCAAGGGTGTGCAGACGAGGAGACACTGTGCGCTGTTGGTGGGAATGGAAATTGGTGCAGCCACTGTGACAAACGGTATGGAGGTTCCTGAAAAAATAAATTCAACTCCACATGACCCAGTAATATCTCTACTGAGTATTGATTCAGAGAACACAAAAATACTGCCTCAAAAAGACAGATGCACTCCCATGTTCACTGCAGCATTATTCACAAGAACCAGACATGGAAACACAGACTTTGGAGGCCTTATGCCAAGTAACTCAGACACATAAAGACCAATACCAGATGCTCTCATGTACATTCCACGTGGAATAAACAAATAGTGAATGCATAGATACTGAGAGCACATTGGTAGTGCCAGATTCAGGGATGGGGTGGTAGAAACTGGTGAAGGTGGTCAAAGTCTCAATGTTTGAGTGAGAAAAACCGACAGTCATGAAATGTTCTGTCCAGCATGGAAACTAAAACTAACCCCGCAGCATGGGGAATAGGTTTCCCTGCTCTTTGAATGTACAGGACTTTTGAGAAACCTTGCACAGCAGAAATGGTGTCAAGAAGGAATGGCCATTAATTTACACGGAACAATTAGGTAGTGTCCTCAGACTCTAAAATTCCTTCTGTTTGGCTTTTCTTAGGCCTCAGGACACAAGTTTCTAACGGAGGCCCAGCATAAATGAAGATAAAGCACAGCAGAGGCTCACAGACACAATTCAAAGTGCTGGTGGCTGGATGCAGAGAGCGGGTCCCAGCGGAAGGAGCTGGTTGGGGTGCACGCCACCTCTGTCGTGCTTCTCTCCCAAACAGATGCTGAACGAAATTCTCACTGTTCACCTTTTTTCATAAGAGGGAAATCCTCTTCAGGTCTCTTCCTCTTACTGAAGCTGGGTAATAACGTAGTTCTTTCAAGAAAGCCAAGTGTCTTACTGTGAACGTTTAAAAAGTGGGGGATACTTGTACTTGAGCATTGCTGAGGGAGGAGATGTGAAAGGTTCTCCCAGACACAAACCTCAGCAGATCCACCAGGAAACGCACCTTCCTCAGCATGCGGAACACGGACTACCTCCTACCACCAGAAACCCTCTCCTTCCCCTCGATCAGGACAACCCACAACAGCTGGGAGTTACCCCAATTCCTCCATTCTCCTGCTCCTAATAGCTTAACCATCAGCAAATCCTTGAGCTCCATCTTCAAAATGGACGCAGAATACGTCTAACCACTCCATCCAAGGCCACCTGTCTGGTCCACAGTGCCTGAGTTCCTGGAAAAGCTTCGTCATTGACCTGCCTTGCCATCTTCAACCCTCTGTCATCTGTTCTCAACACTGTAGCCAGGATGGCCCAGTGAAACAGGGTCTCATGGGGTTATAGCCCTGGAATGGCTTTCTGTCACCTCTCTGAGGTCATGTCCTAAGCTGTCTCCTGTGGCCACAGGGCCATCTTGCTACTCCTGGACATACCTGAAATTCTCCTGCCCCAGAGCCTTTGCACATGCTTTCCCTTCTGTTTCGAATGCTCTTGATGTGTTCTCACTCACCTTCGGAGAAGTCTGAATTGGAGTGACAGGGACAGAAGGTGAGGCTGTGTGTGTTGGGTGAGGCTGGTGGCCTGAGAAAAAGGCGCTTAGGCCAGCTCTCCACCTGTGCCCACTTGTCTCAGCCAGGAACTTGCACACAGCCTCACCTGTGTGCTGGACCTCGCCTGACAGGAGATCTACAGCCACCCTGGAGCCACCGCTGCTACATTCATGAGCCGTCGCACACACACACATCATGCTGCATGATTCATGCTGCGGGACCAGTTCAATCTCCTTCTTGGGACCCTCTTGCCGCTTTACCAGATTCCTGAACTCTCCCTGCCTCCAAAGCCTCCCTATTCCTCTCTTGCAAATCAGGACTGGCTGACAGGCTTTCATGAGAAAGCCTATAATCGAATCTAATGAAAGCAGTTCACACCTCTTTCCCCTTCTGCTTCTGCCTTTTCTCTCCTTCTGGTCTCTTACCTGTGCAAACTGTAACATACTTGTGGAACATGAACATGCTCTAGATTGAATTTTCTGCATGCTTTTTTATAATTTTTAAGTTGATACAAGAAACTAGTGTATCTTACAAACAGGGTAGTTTTAGCAACTATCATCTATAGAATAGTACAGCCCAAATCACTACAATTTTACCTCACTCTTCATGAAGCAGAACACTTTTTCCTTTCTTCTTTTACTTAAATTCCAGTTAGTTCACATGCCATGGAATATTCGCTTCAGGGGTAGGATTTAGTGATTCCTTACCTACATGGAGTACCTGGTGCTCATCACAAGTGCCCTCCTTAATACCCCTCACCCATTTAACTCTTTCCCCCATGCCCCTGTCCTGCAGCAACACTCAGTTTGTTCTCCAAGGTTGAGTCTATTTCCTTGTTTGCCTCTCCAGCACTCCTCAACTCTGTTCATCTGTTTTCTTTCTGAAATTCCACAAGCGTGAGAGCATAGGATATTTGTCTTTCCTCAATGATTTTGTTTAGCTTAATACACTATAGGTCCATCCACATCCTTGCAAATGGTATGATTTCATTCTTTTTGCAGCTGGGTCATATTCCAGTATATATATATGTATCCCACATCCTTTATCCATTCATCAGTGCATGGACTTTGGGATTCTCTCCATAGTTTGGCTACTGTGGACATTGCTGCTATAAACATTATGGTGCATGTACGCACTTTGAATCCGCATTTTTGTATCCTTTGGTTAAATACCTAGGACAGCAATTGCTGGATCATGTGGTTGTTCAATGTTTAACTTTTTGAGGAACCCCCACACTGTTTCCCAGACTGGCTGCACCACTTTGCATTCCCACCAACAGGAAGGGAGGGTTCCCCTTTAAGCAGAACATTATCTGCCGGCAATTTCATAAGAGGCAACAAAACATCTGTGAGATGCACCCAGGGTCAGGCAAGCAGTTGCAGAATTCACCCCAAGGCTCCTGACGCCAAGCCCCTTGAAGCCACCAGCATGCCACTATCCAAAAGAATTCCCAGACTCTCCGTCTGACTCCAGCACCGAAGAAACTACAGAGAGAATATGGCACCTCAAAATATCGAGATAATACATTTAGTAAAACTAGAAAGTCAAGCTCAACTTTTAAACAGGAACAGGCCGCTTTGGATAATTTTCAATTTTCCCTCCACCCTAATTTTAACTCTTCTGATGAATAAACTAATCAATGATGAAACATCACCTTTGTCAAATGACATCATCCAAGTCTGTATCAGATGAAAAAAAGCCACCTAACTCTAGATGCTGGCCACTCAACCATATCTTAGGCCCAATTGAATAAACACTGTTAGATGAAGGAACAAATTAGATGTTACAAACAGGCACAGAGTGAATCTCACCTTCCCTTTCTAATAAAAGAGGGTTCCTAGGAAACAGATGGTCAAAATACATTTGTAAGCAATAAATGGACAGAGAAATTGTGATCCCCTGCAAAGTTCTACCTGCAGGGAAACTAAGTAATTCTTGCACCAAACCCAGAATGCTGACAGCTACTTCAATTTTACTTTGTGGCTCAACTAGAGAAAAGAGAAAAGCCCAGGAGGTTTTGGGATAATGAGAGGTTTTACCTCCAGCCCTGACATAGATAGGACATTTTGCCAAACATACCTGTGCTTTCTCTGAACACTGGCGTCCTGTGACAAGCTTCCTAGCTGAGTCAGATGCTGACCTTCAAAACCTCGGGTGTCTTGGAGCCAGAGCAGAGAAGTGCTGTCAGCTGGGGAGAAGAAGGCACCTCTGACCTAAAGCCTGCACACCTGCTTCGGTTTCTGGACGAAGGGGCAACACATACTTGTTGTTTAGCAGTAATTATCTTCATTCTCAATAGACCAATGACCTTGCCTTTTCTGGAAAGCAGACTTACTCTTCTAAAGAAACCCTCAATTCGTCTATTCCCAATGCAACTAGAGTGGGGTCTGGTTTACGCCCGCCTCCAGGCCCCCACCTGGAGGATTTTCCTGCATGATTCTAATAGCCAATTACCACTAACCCGGGGGCACACGGGGCATAATGCTGAAGTTGGGGGACGGCTCTGGGGCTTGCTACTGCCACACCTGTGCCTGGGGGACCAGGGCACACCCTGCTGAACTCGGGGTACTGCTCAAGATGAATCGCCTGCACTGTGTCAGAGAACTGAAGGTGGGGATTCTGTGAGGTCCTTACCCGCACTCTTCCAGGGGAACAGGGGAAACCCTGAAATTCTGCAACCCATCCCACAAAAGCTCAGGTGAGTGGGCGCCCTGGAGTTCACGGGTATGGGGAATAAGGCCAGTTGAGGACATGGGGCAGAAGAGACTTTAAAGGGAAAAAGAAAACTCACCTGAGTCCCCACAATGAACCCTCTCCAAGTGCCCTTCCAGAACCCTGCCTCCCACCTGGGGTGCACCCTACCCCCGGACCCCCCCGCCCCTGGTGCATGCTGCTCACTCACCAGCCAGGACCTCCGCAGGGCAACTCTCTCTCTCTCTCCAGTGCCCTTTCTTCTGCCCAGGTCTGCACCCCACTGCAACTCTGGAACAGCCCACAGAGACGTAGCTCCACCCCCAAGCGGTGATTGGTCAGGCAGGGTGGTACCCCAGCCCCTGGGATGCCAGGCAACCCGCCCTCAAGCCCCTGGAACCCTGAAAGTGCAGGGGGTCCAAGAGGCGCCTCCTCTACCCAACACCCAGCACAGGCATGGGTGGGGTCCTGGGCCGGGCTCCCCCCACACACCTGGCCCCTTCCAGGGACCCCTCTAGCTGCAGACCACCCTCAGAGTCCTGCCCCTTCCCTTTCTGCACCAGCCCTCCCTGCTGGGGTGTGCCTGGTTCTGGGCAAGGTCAGTGGCTCTCAGACCATCCAAGGCTTGGGCTTTAGGAAATGCAATAATTTCATGCATTTTCAGTATGTGCATGTCAGTATGACTGTTATCTTATGGGAGCCAAAGAGGTTCTTTATTTTTTCTTATTTTCATGTTGTCATTTTTGGTTATTGTTTTCTTCTCGAAGCAGATGTACAACATGTGCTTGGGACAGAAATAGGGCTCATGCGAAATCAAAATGATGCCCACTGAAGGCTACCTGCTCCATGGTCAGCACAGGTAACAGAAGTGTTCACAGTCTCTGGACTCCTGCCCTTCTCCTGCCCAAATCTCTGAAGCACACAGACCACTTAAAATCAGAATTGTAGAACTGCTAGACACCTTAGAGATGTCTGGCACCATTCCCTTGGACTGCAGAATAAAACACAGTAGCTCGTTGTCACAAACTAATTTCAACATGAAGTGCCCCCTGGATGCACTAAGTTCTTTCTCTGCAAATGTTGACTAATGTAAGTCACAGTCATACCATTTAAACACTAGGATGGCTGGGAAGTCATCGTAGGTAAGGGAATATTTTAGCCATGTTTATAAGCATTGGCTCACTTTGTAGAAGAGGCTGAGCTGAGTGTTTTTAAATACTATTTCAGGTACAAGAGAGGAGTTAAGATGGCGGAGGAGTAGGGGACCCCTTTTTCAGCAGGTCCCCTGAGTTGAGCTGGATAGGTACCAGACCAGCCTAAACAACCACGGAATCAGCCTGAGAGGCAGGAAGATATATCTGGATCTCTACAAATGAACATCTCCAGCGCTGAGTATTGAGGTAGGAAGCAGGGAGTCCTGAAACCTGGCACAGATACTGGAAGATAAAAGGAAGGGGGAGGGAGCCGCCGCGTTCAGGCGCCAGGAAGTAGCAGCCACCTGCACAGGGGAGCTCATGGACTCATGGAAGGCACCCCAAGAGACATGACTGAGACCGGTGAGCCCAGAGAGCACACCACCAGGCATCTCGCGGAACACAGGAATCCCAGTGTGCTCATGGGATCCAGAATGAGACTGGGAGCTCCTGGAGTGCCTGCGGGTCCCCTGGAGGCTGGCAGGCCACCTGCACAGGGGAGCGGACAGATTCGCTGTCAGAACCCGGGAAACAGCAGACTGAGACCCTGAACCAGGTGGGCCCGCCACCAGGCTTCTCACAGAACTCCAGTATCCCAGTGTGCTCACCGGGCATAGACAGACCCAGAGACCTGGGAGCAAGTGGGGCGGCTGGAGGCTGGTGGGCCACATGCATGGGGGAGCGGGCGGAGTCGTGGTTGGCACCTGGGAAACAGCAGACTGAGACCCTGAAGGAGGTGCGCATGCCACCAGGCTTCTCAGGAAACTCCTCAATCCTGGTGTGCTCACAGGATCCAGACTAAGACCTGGAGATCTGGGAGCTCACGGGGGCGGATGGAGGCTGGTGGCTGGAGGCCTTAGAAACACAAAGGACAGAGATGCCCCTGCCCTGGAAGTGAGGGCAGGGACACTGGGTGTGGGGCGAACATCCACGGACTCTATGGGGTTGAACAGCACCAACAGTAACGGAGTTAAAGTGGCCAGAACATCCGTGGAGAACAGGCCGCAATCCCTCTGTTCTGTGACAATTAAGCCTCTGCTGCTATGACTCTCAGAAGAGGCACAGAAGACAACCAGAGAAAGCCGCCAGCAAACAAAAGCCTGGAAATACTGGCTCACAGCGTGCCCACACCCATCCCACCTCACAGGTGACAGGGCAACTCTTCCCAACCAGGGTTGCCTGAGTATGGGTGCAGCAAAATACAAACTCTTAATAATAGAGAACAAACGGATGGTTACCAGAGAGGAGGTGGTAGAGGGATGAGTCAAATAGATGAAGCGGATTAAGAGGACACTTTTCTTGATGACCACTGAGTAATGTATAGAATTACTGAATCACTCTATTGTACACCTGAAATGAGTGTAACACTGTATGTTAGCTCTAGTGGAATTAAAATAAATTTTTAAAAAAGATTTTTGTTTCAGGAACCTATTTGAAAAACCTTTTCCTGTGCAATGTTCATAAGCCCTACTTGGGAGGATTCACTCTACAATAATTATTCACTCTATGCCTTGAATACAGATTTCCCTGAGTTCTTTATGTGGATCCCAGCCCACGGGAGCCATGGTCCTTTTCTGTCCAGGATCAGAACCTATGCATTCAAGATTGGAAGTAGAGACACATGTCACTTCACAGTCCAGAAAGGTATTATTGTTTTTGTTTCAGTGTGAGAGAATCACAGAATTTGGGACAGGTTTCAGAGCAGGTTTATTAGGGATCCTGGATCTCTACTTCAATGTTCATTGCCTGGATCCATTTGGATAATAGGATCCCTGTGGATGGGCTTGCTACCAAGCACATACATGGAAGATGCAAAGGTGGGTGGGCTTGGTGCAGGACAGGAAGAAGACCAAAATCAGACAAGAGTCCGACCCCTCCCCTGATCCAGGAACTGCCACAGGAGAGGGTATGGGAGGTAGAATCCATGCGAAACTCCAAGGTCACCAGCTGAACACAGGAGGCACAGGCCAAGGGATCTGGAGATGCAGGGGTTGAAGGCTGCTCTGAGCTACCTCTGGGAGGAAGGGAGGGAAGGAAGGGGGAGACACTGCCTGCCCCTGGCCTATGCCAGCTGCCCACCGCTCCGACACGCATCAGTCTACACAGCTGACACACAGCCTGGGCTCAGGATGGGCTGGCTCGGGTCCCTCAATCCTCAGTGGGACAGCTGGCCCCAGGGCTCAGAGACAGGCTGAGGGAGATGAGAGGGAAAGCTGCCCCACCCAGGTCATCCCCTCCTTGAGCAGACAGCCCTTCAGAACTGCTAAAAAACCCACTAATGGGGTTGGAAGACCTGCCATGGATGCACTAAGTCATAGAGATATGTAAAATAACATTCATTTTTAAGTTCAGAGCTGTCATCTCAGGAAGTGGGGAGAGCTTCCCTGAAGAAGACTGAGGGGAGGGCAGGCCATGCTGAAAAGGGAGACATGGCTCTCCTGATTGGGGACCTGCAGCCCCCTTCCAGGGCAGGGCATCATCCTCGCATCACACGAGATCCATGGAAGTGTTCCATCAGGGCCAGATGTTTGTCTCGAGAAGGCTACCCTGGCATCGGACTGCACAGGGCACCAGGGATGAGGGCCAGATGGAGGATGGACAATACCCCGGAGGCCATGGGGCAAGAGCAGAGGCACATGACCTTGAAGATGATGATGAAAAGCAGGAGGTGGCAGCATGGAGCCGGCCCGAAAGTGCCATGGGAGCAGTGCCCACAGCTACACTGACTGGGTGCCTTCTGTGCCCGGTGTGGCTGACTTCAGTGGGCTCCAGACTAGTCCTGACCACAAGTCTAGGAAGTGTGCACCACCCCCGGCCTCCTCTCCCCTTGCAGCTGCTAGGAATCACGGTCACAGACCCTGGTCAGCTTTTGTGGAAACCAAGCAGTGGCTCCCCTGCACGCGGCACGTCTGGTGGTGGTCCACTGTGACCCTCATGCCTGGCCAGACACTGATGTCTACCTGTCTCCACACAAATCCACAGACAGGAGGGTGTCCCTGAATTCCACAGCACCTGATGAGACAGATCCACAGAACCCAACACCCAGTGGGTCACTCGGGACCTCACCTATGGTCATGGAGCTCACCATACCCTATTTCTGTCACTTCCCACAGAAAGCCTGTTTCTGATCCCCCACAATACCATACATCCTGGTTGCTGACCTGGGGTCATGCCATGAACCCACATGGCACCTTTCTTTAAGAGAAGGCTATGCCTACACCTCCTAGAAAATATTTCTAATGAAGTACAAGTCCATCAGGACTATGGTGTGAACAGTAGCACACAGCCTGCATGGTAGTAGTCAGTAATTCTAACAAGGGTTAACCCCACCCCCCGTCTCACAAAACCTTCCTCTGTCTCACGGAAATCATGGTGTGCCCTCCGAAAGTCCTCCAGGAAACAAACCTTTCATCTGAATGCTCTCTTCACCTTCTGCTTCAAATCTTGTCCAACCACAATGATATGAAACTAGAAATCACTCTCAAGAAAAAATGGGACAGGCAAAAAAGGTGGAGATTTTTGGTTCCTGTGTGACTCAGTTGTTAAGGATCTGCCTTCAGCTCAGGTCCTGATCCCAGGATCCTGGGATTTAGCCGCCCCGAATCAGGCTCCTTGCTCAGTGGGAAGCCCGCTTCTCCCTCTCCCACCCCCCTGCTTGCGTTCATCTCTCGCTGTCTCACTCTCTGTCAGATACATAAATAATCTTAAAAAAATATGTGGAGATTTAACAACATGCTACTGAACAACCAACAGTCAAAGAAGAAATCAAAAAAAATTTAGAAGTACCTTGACACTGATGAAAAAGACAACTCTCAAAAACTTATGGGATGCAGCAGAAGTAGCTCTACGGAGGACCTTCATAGAAATAAAAGTCTTCATCAATCCATGAGAATGGTCTCCAATAAACAACCTGATTTATGTGGTAAAGAAGTAGAAAATAAAACAACAAACAAAGCCCCAAATTAGTAGAAATAAGGAAATAACAAAAAGGAATGCATAAATAAATCCAACAGAGACTAAAAAGACAAAAAAAAAAAAAA
>NW_024423864.1:15938-19385 GCF_017311325.1 Ursus maritimus | reverse complement strand
TCTCATATCAAAATCAAAAGAACTCTTCAACCTTGCACACAACAACTTCTTGCAAGCCACGTCTCTAAAGGCAAAGGAAATAAAAGCAAAAATGAACTATTGGCACTTCATCAAGATAAGAAGCTTCTGCTCGGCAAAGCAAATGATCAACAAAACAAAAAGGCAACCTATGGAATCGAAGAAGATATCTGCAAATGGTATTACACATAAACGGCTGGTATCAAAATCTATAAAGAACTCCTCAAATTCGACACCCAAAAAATGGGCAGAAGACACAAAGAGGGGGTGCCTGGGTGGCACAGCAGTTAAGCATCTGCCTTCGGCTCCGGGAGTGATCCCAGCATTATGGGATTGAGCCCTCATCAGGCTCCTCCGTTATGAGCCTGCTTCTTCCTCTCCCAATCCCCCTGCTTGTGTTCCCTCTCTTGCTGGCTGTCTCTACCTCTGTGGAATAAATAAATAAAATCTTCAAAAGAAATTAACACGATGTTCATAGCAGCAATGTCCATAATAGCCAAACTGTGGAAGGAGCCAAGATGTCCTTCAGCAGATGAATGGACAAAGAAGATGTGGTTCATCTATACAATGGAATATTACTCAGTCATCAGAAAGGATGAATACCCACCATTTGCACCAACGTGGATGGACCAGGAGGGGATTATGCTAAGTGAAATTAAGTCAAGCAGAGAAAGACAATTATCATATGGTTTCACTCCTATGTGGAATGGAAGGAATAGCATGGAGGACATTAGGAGAAGGAAGGGAAAAGTGAAGGTGGGGAATGAGAGGGGGAGATGAACCATGAGAGACTATTGACACTGGGAAACAAACTGAAGGTTGCAGAAAGGGAGGGGTAGGGGAATGGGTTATCCTGGTGATGGGTATTAAGGAGGGCACGTGTCATAATGAGCACTAGGTGTTATATGCAAACAATGAATCCTGGAACACTACATCAAAAACAAATGAAGTACTGTAGGGTGACTAACATCATTTTAAAAAAAGAGAAAGATATGAAATCCATACAGGAAAACTGTCACTATTTGCAAATGACATGAAATCCCGAAAAATTCCACAAAAAAACTGTTAGTTTAAACAAATTCAAGAAAGCTGCAGGATATAAAGTCAATATACAGAGACCTGTTGTCTTTATTTTTTTTTTTCAGATTTTATTTATTTATTTGACAGGAAGAGAAAAAGCACAAGCAGGGGGAGTGTCAGAAAGAGGGAAAAGCAGACCCTCGCTAAGCGGGGAGCCCAACACGGGGCTCGATCCCAGAACTCTGGGATCATGACCTGAGCTGAAGGCAGACGCTTCACCTATGGGGCCACCCAGATGACCCAACTTCTTGCATTTCTGTATACTGATGACACACTTTCGCAAAGAGAAATTAAAAAAGCAATGCCATTTACAATTGCATCAAAAAAAAATCTAGGAATAAAAGTAACCAAGAATGAGAAAGACATAATACACTCAACACATGGCAGAAAAGAAATGAAAAACATGTGTGTCGAGGGGGGCAGAATGTATGGGTCAAAGATTTGGAAGGCAACACAAACAAATGGAAGCATACGCCATGCTCCTTAACTGGAAGAGTTAATTATGTGAACATGTCCATTGTACCCAAAGCAATCGACAGATGTGATGAAATCCCTATCTGAATTCAGGCGGCATTCTTCGAGCAAATAGAAAACAGTCCACAAACTTTATGGAATTACAAAAGACCCCAAATACCCAAAGGAACCTGGAGAAAGAAAGGTGCAGTCAACACACTCCTGGATTTCAAGGTAGATTACAAAGCTGTTGTCATCAAAACAGGATGGTACTGGCATAAACACAGACACCAGGTCAGTGGAACAGAACAGAAAGCTCAGAAACTTACCCACACGTAGATGATCCTAACTTACGACACAGCAGCAGAAGATATGCCATGAGGGAAGGACTGTCTCTTCAGTGAGCGGTAACAGGCAAACTGGACACTAAATGCAGAAGAATATAACTGGGTCACTTTCTTACACCACACACAAAATTTTTAATGGATGAATGATTTGAACATAAGACCTGAATCCATAAACCTCCAAGAAGACACAGGTACTAAGTCTCTCGACATTGGTTTTGGCAAAGAGTCTTCAGATCGGACACCAAATGCAAAGGCAACAAAAGCAAAAATAAACAAGTGGAACAACATCAAACTGAAATCTTCCACATGGCAAAAGAAACCAGCAAAAACTTAAAAGGCCACTGACCCAATAAGAAAAAAATATCTGTGAATCATATGTGTGAGAAGAGGCTAATATCCAAAATACACACAACACTCATACAAATAAAAAAAAAAAACTGTATAAAAAAATGGGGGGAATATGTGAATAGATACTTTCCAAAGATGGCACACAGGTGCCAACAGACAGAAAAAGTTGTTCGACATCACTAAACATCGTCAGGGAAACATCAGTCAAACCCACAATCGGCTATCCCCTCACAACTGTTGGAACAGCAATTGTCCCAGAGACAGACACCAGGTGGGGTCAAGGGTGTGCAGACGAGGAGACACTGTGCGCTGTTGGTGGGAATGGAAATTGGTGCAGCCACTGTGACAAACGGTATGGAGGTTCCTGAAAAAATAAATACAACTACCACATGACCCAGTAATGGCTCTACTGAGTATTGATTTGGAGAACACAAAAATACTGCCTCAAAAAGACAGATGCACTCCCACGTTCACTGCAGCATTATTCACAATAACCAGACATGGAAACACAGACCTTGGGGGCCTTATGCCAAGTAACTCAGACACAGAAAGACAAATACCAGATGCTCTCATGTACATTCCACGTGGAATAAACAAATACTGAACGCATAGATACTCAAATAGTGAACGCATAGATACTGAGAGCAGATTGGTAGGTGCCAGATTCGGGGATGGGGTGGTAGAAACGGGTGAAGGTGTTCAAACTCTCAATGTATGAGTGAGAAAATCCGACTGTCATGAAATGTTCTGTCCAGCATGCAGACTAAAACTAATCCCGCAGCATGGGGTATAGGTTTCCGTGCTATTTGAAAGTACAGGGCTTCTGAAAATCTTGCACAGAAAATAAACAAGTGGAACAACATCAAACTGAAATCTTCCACACGGCAAAGAAAACCAGCAAAAACTTAAAAGGCCACGGAACCAATAAGAAAAAAATATCTGCGAATCATATGTGTGAGAAGAGGCTAATATCCAAAATACACACAACACTCATACAAATAAAAAAAAAAAACTGTATAAAAAAATGGGGGGAATATGTGAATAGATACTATCCGAAGATGGCACACAGGTGCCAACTTATAGAAAAAGTTGTTCGACATCACTCATCATCATCAGGGAAACATCAGTCAACCCCACAATAGGCTATCCCCTCAGAACTGTTGGAACAGCAAATGTCCCAGAGACAGACACCAAGTGGGGC
>NW_024423864.1:15609-15924 GCF_017311325.1 Ursus maritimus | reverse complement strand
CTGTTGGTGGGAATGGAAATTGGTGCAGCCACTGTGACAAACGGTATGGAGGTTCCTGAAAAAATAAATACAACTACCACATGACCCAGTAATGGCTCTACTGAGTATTGATTTGGAGAACACAAAAATACTGCCTCAAAAAGACAGATGCACTCCCACGTTCACTGCAGCATTATTCACAAGAACCAGACATGGAAACACAGAACTTGGGGGCCTTAGGCCAAGTAACTCAGACACAGAAAGAACAATACCAGATGCTCTCATGTACATTCCACGTGGAATAAACAAATACTGAACGCATAGATACTGAGAGCA
>NW_024423864.1:8731-11106 GCF_017311325.1 Ursus maritimus | reverse complement strand
CACTCGCCGCATAGCTGGCGGATCGGGCCTGCGGCCCCCTGGGTGCTAACCCTAACCCTAACCTTAGGTTGGCCTCCAAGGGGAACCTCCCAAGGGGCCTGGCGCAGCAATGCCAGGGATTGGGGAACCCCGAGCCCCAGCACCATACTCACCGTGCCGCCCCGCTACCACCCGGGCCGCTAGGGGTGCCGCTGGCCATTCAGGGCGGGAGAACCAGCAGGGCCCTCCAATCCCCAGGCGACCTTCCAAGGCCCCCACGCCAAAATGCTTGGGCCCATGCCCCAGCTCGCCAGCGCCCTCACCTCAGCCTGGCCCTCCGCTACCGCACACCTGGGGGATCATGTCTACCAGACTCCTGGGTGCTAACAGTAACCCAAAGGGGCCCCTCCCAAGGGGCCTTGCGCTGCAACGCATGGCATTGGGGACCCCCAAACCGCAGTGCCAGACTCACACTGCCACCCCGCCACCACCCGGGCCGCTAGGGGCGCCGCCGGTCATTCAGGGCGGGAGAATGGGCAGGNCCCCTCCGGAGCCTCTAGGGATGTTCAAAGGTCCCCTGCGCCAAAACACTGGATACCATACACCTGCTTGCCAGCGCCCTCACCTCGACCCACTCCTCTGCTCGCCGCACAGCCAGCGCATCGGTCATGCTGGCCTACTGGGGTCTAACTCTAACCCTAAACCCTAACCCCTATCATTAAACCCTAAACCTTAACCCCTAATCTTAACCCTAACACATAACCCTTACCCTAACCCTAACCCTACCCTAAACCTAACCCTAAACCCTAATCCTTAAATCCTAAACCCTAACATTAACTCTAAACCCTAAACCCTAACCCCTAACCCTAATCCTGAAACCCTAAACACTAAAACCTAACCTTAACCACTAACCCCAAATCCCAAACCCCAAACCCTAAACCCTAATCCTACCCCGACCCCTACCATACCCCTAACCCTACCCCTAACCCTACCCCTTCAGCTAACCCTACCCCTAACCCGTAACCTAACCCTAAACCTAACCCTAACCCGTACCCTAACCCTAACTCTACCCGTACCCTAACCCTAACCTGTACCCTAACCCTAACCGTAACCCTAACACGTACTCTAACCCGTACCCTAACCCGTACCCTAACCCTAACCCTAAACTGTACCCTAACCCGTAACTTAAACCGGACCCTAAACCTAACCGTAACCCTAACAAGTACCCTAACCCATACCCTAAATTTAACCCTAAACCATAAACCCTGACCCTAACACATACCCTAACTCGTACCATAACCCGTACCCTAACCCTACCTGTACCCTAACCCTAACCTGTACCTTAACCGTTACCCTAAACCCTAAACCGTAACCCGTACCCTAACCCTAACCAGTACCTTTACCTTAACCTTAACCCATACCCTTACCTTAACTTAACCCATACCCTAACCCATACCCTAACCCATACCCTAACCCTAACCCGTACCCTAAGCCGTACCCAAATCCATACGCAAAGACTTACCCTAAACCGTACCCTAACCCGTACCATAAACCGTACCCTAATGCGTACCCTAACCCATACCCTAACCCTAACCCGTACCCTAAACCTAACCCGTACTCCAACCCTAACCCTAACCCTAAACCCAAACCCTAAACCCTAACCCGTACCCTAAACCCTAATCTGTACCCTAACCCATAACCTCTAACCTGTAACCCCTAAACCCAACCCTAACCCGTACCCTCTCCTTACCCTAACCCTAACCCCTACCCTCACCCATACCCTAACTGTAACCCATACCCTAACCTTAACCCATACCCTAATCCATACCCTAACCCCGGGGATTGGGTACACCTGAGCCCCACCACGGGACTCAGCCTGCCACCCCTCAGGAAACCATGCCCCTTGGGGCGCCACAGAGCATCCTGTGCAGGAGAACTGGTAGGGCCCCCCTGAGCCCCCAGCGATCCTCGGCGGCCCCCTACACCCCAACCCTGAGGCCCACGCTCATCCCGCCCCACGCCTTCCCTTCAGCTTGCCACCGAGCTCGTCGCAGAGCCGGCAGATCAGGCCTGCCGGGTTCCTGGGGCCTAGACCTGACCCTAGGTCGGCTGGGTAGGGCCCCTCCCCTGGGGCCCGGTGCCGCAGCCCCAGGGACTGGGGACACCTGAGCCCCACTGCAGGACAAAGCCTGCCAGCCCGCAGGAAACCGTGCCCCTTGGGAGGCTGTAGAGCATTCAGGGCGGGAGAACCAGGAGGGCCCCCAGAGCCCCCGGCGAACTTCGGCGATCCCTAAACCCAACCTTGAAGCCCATGCTCACCCCACCCCACACCCTCACCTCAGCCCGCGGCGGAGCTCGCCACATAGTGGGCAGATCTGGCCTGCGGGGTTCCTGGG
>NW_024423864.1:8456-8635 GCF_017311325.1 Ursus maritimus | reverse complement strand
ATGCCACCAGACAGGAAACCGTGCACCTTGGGAGGCCATAGAGCATTCAGGGCAGAAGAACCAGGAGGGCCTTTCTGAGCCACACGCTTGCTCTTCCTGAGCCACCAGCGAACTTCAGTGGCCTCCCGCACCCCAACCCTGAGGCCCACGCTCACCCTCCCCACACCCTCACCTCAGCC
>NW_024423864.1:0-1583 GCF_017311325.1 Ursus maritimus | reverse complement strand
CACATCACTTGCCATCAGGCGAATACAAATCAAAACTACAATGAGATACCACCTTACACCAGTTAGAATGGTTAAAATTAATAAGGCAGGGGGCACCTGGGTGGCACAGCGGTTAAGCGTCTGCCTTCGGCTCAGGGCGTGATCCCGGCATTATGGGACGGAGCCCCACATCAGGCTCCTCCGCTATGAGCCTGCTTCTTCCTCTCCCACTCCCCCTGCTTGTGTTCCCTCTCTCGCTGGCTGTCTCTATCTCTGTGGAATAAATAAATAAAATCTTGAAAAGAAATTAACAAGACAGGAAATAAAAAAAAGTCAGAGAGGATGTGGAGAAAGGGGAGCCCTCTAACACTACTCGTGAGAATTCAAGCTGGTACAGCCACTTTTGAAAACAATATGGAGATTCCTCAAGACGTTGAACACAGAGCTATCCTACGACCCACCAATTGCACTACTGGGTATTTACCCCATAGACACAGAGTAATGAAAAGAAGGGGCACCTGTATCCCAATGTTCATAGCAGCAATGTCCCTAAGAGCCAAACTGTGGAAGGAGCCAAGATGTCCTTCAGCAGATGAATGGACAAAGAAGATGTGGTTCATCTATACAATGGAATATGACTCAGTCATCAGAAAGGATGAATACCCACCATTTGCACCAACGTGGATGGACCAGGAGGGGATTATGCTAAGTGAAATTAAGTCAAGCAGAGAAAGACAATTATCATATGGCTTCACTCCTATGTGGAATGGAAGGAATAGCATGGAGGACATTAGGAGAAGGAAGGGAAACGTGAAGGTGGGGAATGAGAGGGGGAGATGAACCATGAGAGACTATTGACACTGGGAAACAAACTGAAGGTTGCAGAAAGGGAGGGGTAGGGGAATGGGTTATCCTGGTGATGGGTATTAAGGAGGGCACGTGTCATAATGAGCACTAGGTGTTATATGCAAACAATGAATCATGGAACACTACATCAAAAACAAATGAAGTACTGTAGGGTGACTAACATCATTTTAAAAAAAGAGAAAGATATGAAATCCATACAGGAATACTGTCACTATTTGCAAAGGACATGAAATCCTCAAAGATTCCACACACAAAAAAAATCTGTTAGAATAAAAAAATTCAAGAAAGCTGCAGGATATAAAGTCAATATACAGAGACCTGTTGTCTTTTTTTTCAGATTTTATTTATTTATTTGAGAGGAAGAGAAAAAGTACGAGCAGGGGGAGTGTCAGAAAGAGGGAGAAGCAGACCCTCGCTAAGCGGGGAGCCCAACACGGGGCTCGATCCCAGAACTCTGGGTTCATGACCTGAGCTGAAGGCAGACGCTTCACCTATGGGGCCACCCAGATGACCCAACTTCTTGCATTTCTGTATACTGATGACACACTTTCGCAAAGAGAAATTAAAAAAGCAATGCCATTTACAATTGCATCAAAAAAAAATCTAGGAATAAAAGTAACCAAAAATGAGAAAGACATAGTACACTCAACACATGGCAGAAAAGAAATAAAAAACACGTGTGTCGAGGGGGGCAGGCTGTATGGGTCAAAGATTTGGAAGGCAACACAAACAAATGG
>NW_024423863.1:0-2047 GCF_017311325.1 Ursus maritimus | reverse complement strand
CCCCAAGTGTATTTATGAAGTGTATACATATACACGCACATGCAGTCACGGAAATACTCCCTCCAGAAAGGGAATACTAACTTGATTTTCACTTAGCAGAGACCTGTAGCTGCTAGCAGCGAACTGCATTTGTCGGCGCAGCGCCACTCACAGATGACACATACATACAAATGTGATTTTTTTTTTTTTTTTGGTTACCTTAAATTTTATAATAAAAAAAATGTTATTGGCAACTGGAGATGCAACATGCCGGTTAGTGGCTTGTTCTGCATTTTGGGGAGGGAAAGACAGTGGCGATCTTATTAGGCCCCTGGGTGGGCCAAATTTTCCTAATTACATGGAAATCAGAGGCAGCTCCTAGACTGGTCTCTTACCTGCATGGAGTAAACACTCCCCTGCTGTCACTAATGTCCTATAAATCATGTTAAAGAGAAGCATAATTAACATTTTTTATCAAATCAGGCTTCAAAGTCATGAGGTGCTTGAGTGAATAAAGCCCCATTTCAGCATCAGCAGGGAACAGAATTTCCAGAGAAAGCTGAGGATGGTCTGCACTCCTCCCATCCACCTACCCCTACCCTTTGGATACTCACCCGAGGCAAAGGAAGTCTGGATGAGAAAATACTAGCAACATACCACATTCAGTTTCTTGGGTCTAAGTTCATCAAGGAGACAAAGGGCATGGGGTAGAGTGGGGGGGAAGCAACCCCATGTTTGAGAAGAATGAGCAAATTTACTGTTTCACTCTGATGAAAGGGTATTCTTTCATGGCCAAATTGATTCTGCTTGTCTATCAAACCATTTAAAGAGGACGATATTCCTAGTTAATGGACAGGTGGTTTTACACAAATCATTTCCATCATCTCTTTTTATGTATCTTGAGAAAATTTCTAACCAGTTGCCAAAGGCTAATTAGAACTCAAGTTCATCTGGGGGTGGGTGTCCAAGTGGAAGAGTTGAAATGTATTTCAAAAGTTTCTAGCCTCCAGGATAGCATCCATATAGAACCCTAGAACTCTTGTCATGAGAGACGGTGCTTTTCTTTTTTTTCAATGACAGAAGAGACTTTAGTTGCAAATTTCCCTGGAAGTTACTGGTAAACTTGCATTCACACCGAGGTATAAGCAGTTGACAGCAAAGTCATGGTGAAGGGAATACACAAGGGGTGGGGAGAAAGAGGGATCTCTGGATTCCCAACCAGACCAGTACAAGGAAGGAGAGAGAGGTGGAATAGAGAAGGTTGTATGACATGTAATCTTCTTCCTAAATGTCACAGTTTTAATCCGGGTTTGGCTCTGGCTCTGAAAAGGTCTCAGTAAGCATCAGTGACAACAGAAGCAGAGGTGGTAATGGAGGACCTCTACTCCTGAGACCACTGCCACCACGGCAATGTGTCCCATGTAACTGGAGAAAGACATTTTTCCCTCAGTCCCTCCATTGGCTTTGGTACTCAGGGAGGAATGGGCTCTGGCAGCAGGGGTGGCAGGAGCCTGGGATTAGGGTCTGTGGCTCTTTCAGCATTCTTGCTGGTTCCTCCCATCAGAATGGTAAGTAGATTTGCCTCCTCCCAGTATCTTATCAGTAAATGCTGGCTTTATCCCTCCTGCATTGGGTAGGGCTGGAGCCTCTGAGAGGAAGTGATCTTCTCCACTTCCTGCGCCATTAGCTGGGTGTGTGGGGCTGGGGAGGAGGGAGGAGGGATATGCCTGATGCTAGGTTATACTGAAACTCTTTATTTAAATAAACAAATACAGTAGTAAGAGTCTGGAAGCTGTGTGTACCCCAGGAAAGAAGTACATTTTCTGCTAGGGTAATACAGATTACATTGGTTTTGAGATATAAGAACCATAGGTTCTGGATATTCTTTTCAAGAAAGTGAATTTTAAAAATAGATTTTATTTATTTTATTTTAGAGAGTATAATGGGTGGAGGCAGAGGGAGAGGGAGAGAAAGAATCTCAAACAGACTCCATGCTGAGTGTGGAGCCAGAGGCGGGGCTGGATCTCATGACCCTGAGATCAAGACCTGAGCCGAAATCAAGAGTCAG
>NW_024423862.1:0-2048 GCF_017311325.1 Ursus maritimus | reverse complement strand
GTTGTTTCTTAGTGGTTTCTTTCTTCTACAAGGTCATTCTGGCTGTTTACATGGGCAACGTTTTTAAGGTTCCCATGCATTTCTTCCTCAACTACTTACCTTTTGTGGATATTTATTACTCTTCAGTCACAGCTCCCAAAATGTCTGTTGATGTATGAGCCAAAAGCAATACTATCTCCTATGCGGGGTGCATGCTGCAACTTTTTTGGGACACATTTCTTTGGTTGCACAGAGATCTTCAACTTTACTGTAATGGCCTGTGATATTTATGTGGATATACGTAACACCGTATATGCATACGACCATCCTGGACGGGGACTGATGCAATAAAACGTTGATGGGGACCTGGATAGGAGGGTTCTTCATTATTCCAGTGGCTCTGGTAGTCCAGTTACCCTTTTGTGGACACAATGAGATCGATCACTACTTTTGTGATGTCCACCCTGTGCTGAAACTTGCCTACATAGCCACCTACATTGTCAGCGTTGTGGTGACAGCCAACAGGGGTATCATTGCTCTGGGGAGCTTTGTAATCCTGATAATTTCCTATACCATCATCCTGATGTCCCTGAGAGAACATTCAGCAGAAGGCAGGCACAAAGCACTCTTCACTTGTGGCTAGCACATTGCTGCGGTCATCATCTTTTTTGGCCCCTAGACTTTCATGTGTATGTGCCCTGATACTACCTTTTCAGAAGATAAGATGGTGGCTTTATTTTACACCATTATCACCCCCATGTTAAATCCCCTGACCTATGTCCCTGAGGAAAGAACTCAAGAATGCAATGAAAAGACTGTGAGGCAGAAAGGTTTTCTCAGAGGCTAATGGCAAATAGTTGAAAGTAACAATTTAGCCAAAGATGATCTTAAATTTTCTCCTCTGTTCAGCAAAGTCAGTAATAACAACCCAACAAGGTTATTAGAGGAACAAAAGAAAGAATAGCACTTTCTATCCACTTCAGGTATTATTTATCATCATTATTATTGTATTTGTTCTAATATTCATTAAGTAGATACATTTTCTGAATGATCCAGGCCAGAGGAATCTTATCAAACTCATAAGCTCAGCATGATCATTCCCAGCACCATTGTTTTCTCCTCTCCATTTTGGACTTGTGGCCAATTTCCTTAAATTGGCAGTCTACTATGAAGAATGTAAGGCCATTTTCTAGATTTAGAACTCTGATAGAAATGTAGTGAGCACTTACATGTATATGTTGCGTGCAGGACACAGGAAAAATAACAGAGACCTGAACTTAGGTGTTCGTATCGGTCCTCCAACGTACAGGGGAACTAAAGGCTTCTAAGGGAGGGGAGGTGTGTGCATATGTGAAAGAGATAAAATAGGTTTAAAAAACAAAACAAAACAAAAAAACCCACCTGTTTTCTTCCTCTACTCTTGGGAGAAAGCTTTCCATTCTCTAGGACTCATTTTCTTTACCCAAACTATAAGAAAATTGGGGAAATAAATTACCTCTAAAAGTCCTATTGTCATGCTAACTTCTCTTTCACATGCTTCCCTTAACTGACTAATCTTGCCTTCTCTGTAGCCAGTGGTCCCCAACTAACATAAAGTAACTAAAAGGAAAAACTAAACAAACTGAATGAAACAAAGACAACTGGGATGAGTGGGACACTTGATTCAATCAACAGGGCAAATAAAATGCTGAAATGCACAGCTGGGAAACTGTATTTCCTCCAATGTTTGAACCAAGCAGCTTTACTGAATGCAATGAGCCATTCATTACACATCTCCATTTCACTTCATGCAATCTGGGCTTTACTTTTCTATAACAAATGAACACATCACTGATTATCCCTCTCATTGTTCCATTATTGTCTTTTGCACAAATCTGATTATTCAAATGACTGCCTATACCTAGGTAAGTGTTTATGGTGGAGTGTGTGTGTGTGTGTGTGTGTGTGTGTGTGTGTAGATTACATTAAGAACTGTAAATAGTGCTTTAAAAAATTATCTCAGATGTGGATGCATTCACAGAGTTAATTTAAGAAAGACCAAAGGCAGCAGTATATCTGGATTAGAAGTT
>NW_024423861.1:0-2051 GCF_017311325.1 Ursus maritimus | reverse complement strand
AACAGCAGAATGCACGTTCGTTTCAAGTGCACACAGAATTCTTATGAATACAGAATATATCTTGGGCCAGCTAACAAGTCACCACAGATTTAAAAGGACTCCAGCCATATAAAGTATGTTCTCTGATGACAACGGAATTATAGTAGAAATCAATAGCAAAGATATCTAGAGAAAACAAACTATTTGGAAACTAACACACTGCGAAATAACCCACGAATCAAAGAATAAATCAAAAAGGAAAATTAGACAGTATTTGAACTAAATAAAAACACAGTATCTGGAAATTTTGGGTGTTTAGTGGGAAATTTATACTACAGAGGCCTATATTAGAAAAGTAGAAAGATTCCAAATCAATTATCTTAGCTACCATTAAAAAACTAGGAAAAAAAAATAACGATATTCAACCAAAAATAGGTAGGAAAGGGAAAATAATAAAGATCACAGCAGAGATCAATGAAATAGAAAACAAAAAAAACAGAGAAAATAAAACAAAAAAGTTGTTTATTTGGCAAGATCAATAAAATTGATAAACCTCTATCCCAACTGATCAGGAGGAAAAGAAAGAAGTAAAAAATTACCAGTATCAGAAACGAGGGACATGCTGTCGCTACAGGAAATACTGTGAACAACTTAGCCCATAAATGTGATGTCAAGTAGTTTTAGCCCTCCAACTGCGTTCCTTCTCAAAATTGTTTTGGCTGTTCTGGTACATTTGCATCTTTTATTGAGGAGTCTGGCTCCTGGCCAAACACCCATGCATCATTTTTTCAAAGGCAATTGCTAAGGCTTCACCTGGCAGTCCCCATGAGGGCGAGCTGCCCCGCACACCAGACCTGGTGTACAGCCAACACAGTGCAGCCTCTAAAAGAAGTTGCGGCGTGGACCGGGCTCCCCTGGCTGGCCATGCTCTTCAATACATCCGCATTCCTAGCCCTGGTGCCTTATGGAAGCTTCTTTATCAGAGGTCTCCTCAGGTGCTCTGCCAAAATCTTCCTTTCAGGATGCTGGGCTGAGGAGGACCTGAAGACATTTTCTTTCCCTCTGTCTCAATACTTGGTACTCTTCCACTTCTATCTCCTCCCTCTCTCTCTCCTCCTGGTTCCCTGCAGGAGCCTTTTGTTTGGGGCTCCCTGAGCATTAAGACCATTCCCCACATCTGTGCTGTTACACCTCACCTTCAACTGGAGTTGTTTCATGGGGACAAAATGGAAGAGGAGGGTGACGCTTTTCTCAGTGTAGCCTCTTGCTTATACTGTTGCAGTAATGGTTAAAGGCTCAACTGATACATTTGTTGTGGCTTGTTGCCTTAATCAGCTACTCTGACACCTGGGAGCTCAGTGCACCCTCAGCTCATCCCAGCTCAGTCTTTGACACATTTGAATTACAGTTTGCCAGTTTCTACAAAAAAAGACTTCTGGGATTTTGACTGAGATTTTGTGGAATCCAAAGATCAATTTGGGTAGAACTGATATCTTCACAATATTGAGTCTTCCATTTCATGAACATGGTACATGTCCATTTATTTAAGTCTTTTTAAATTTCACTCAGCAATGTCGTCACACCGTATCTCTGCATTTGTTGTCAGTGTACAGGTCTTACACAGCCTTTGTCAGATTTTTCTCTAAGTTTCACATTTGTGATGCTATCATAAGAGCTATTGTTTAATATCAATTTTTGATTGTTGCTAGCATATAGAAATACAACTGATTTTTGTAGACTGAAACCTTGCTAAACTCATTACCGGTCCTACTGCTTTTTGTAAATTCCCTATAATTTTCCACATAAATGATAATATTTATGCATAAGAACATTTTTACTTCTTCCTTTCCAAAGCGGATGTCTGTTATTTCTTTCTCTGGCCTATGCGCACTGGCTAAAACTACCAATAAAATGTTGAGTAGAAGTTGTAAGAGTGGACTTTCCCCCGTTCCTAACTTTAGGAAGAAAGCATTCACTATTTCTCCATTAAGTATGGTGTTACAGTAGGTGGTTTTGTTGGGTTTTTTTAAAAGATTATTTATTTGAGAGAGAGAGAGTGGGGGGGGGGGGGG
>NW_024423860.1:0-2052 GCF_017311325.1 Ursus maritimus | reverse complement strand
TTCTCTGCTGGTCTCCATGGTCTGACTAGTGTTTTCTTTGGATCCTGTATTCCCTGGAATAGAAGAAGAATAGTGTGCTTTTTTTTTTTTTAAAGATTTTATTTATTTATGTGACGGAAATGTCGTCCATAGGAGTGTATATCCACTTGCAGGATGAAGGGGTTGATGTGATCCCTGGTGAGATAGTGCTGGTTTGCGATTCTCTGCTGGTCTCCATGGTCTGACTAGTGTTTTCTTTGGTTACTGTTTTCCCTGGAATAGAAGAAGAAGAGTGTACTTTTGAGTGTCCCTCTCTTCCATTTTTTATTGAAACTTTTGGAGTGTGCTTTTGAGTGTCCCTCTCTTCCATTTTTTATTGAAACTTTTGAGGTGACTGGAGTAAAACTTCCATTTCTCGTTGTGATTTGTGTGTTGTGTTTCTTACAGTGTTGTTTTTTGAGCTACTTTCCCTTTGCTCTCTGACATTGTTAGATTGTGTGGCTGGCAGTTGAATAGGATTTTCTGTGAGAAATGCTATTTGGCAGAATATGTTCACCTGTGGGGGTTGGGGTATCATACCATTTTAATATAAGATGGAAGGACTTGAGATATGAGATTCTATTTCTTGAGACTATGAGTTTATAACTGTTTTTGCACATGTCCCTCTCTGTATCATAGTTGTCAGGAATTAATGGATATAAGGAATTTTTATTTAACCATGGCTAAGATTTCTATTCACATAGGTGACAGCTAGTCTTAAATAATATGGTAAGGAATATTTGTGGTAGCATTTTGTCTCCATTAGCAATTAGTTTAGAAGTGTAGTAATGGAAAATGGTGGAGTTTACCTCCTACTTTCCTCATACAAGGATTACAAGCCATTATCTTTGTACTTCACTTTCGATATATGTTTTATTTAAAATTTACCCACAGTTCATGTACTCGACAAATTTCAAATTGTCACGTATCCTTTATACATATTTCTCAAGCACTGCAAAGGAGATGGGTAGCCTTCTCTTCTTTCCACAGACTCTTTTTCTTCTCCTTAATCCAGTGTTTTTACCTCCAGTTTCCTTCTCAATCTGTGTCCTCATCCCATTAAAACTTTTTCAGTTTTCACCCTTACTGATATTCTTGTGATCTTCTTTTCTTCCTTCATTTCTCTCTATTATCCCATCTGAAACATACAAAAAATTTACTGGCCTATCAGAATCTTCTTTGGAGAGCAAGGATGGGCAAATAGTCATGAGCTTATATGTTTGAATCCTAGACATGCCTAAATACATTTACTGTTGACAGCAAACATGCCAACCACCTGTACTGGCTTAAACAACTTGTTTATTCAGTATTAAGCATTTGGAAGTACACCCAGTAATACAAGAAAATTTGAGGGTCAAGTTTGAAGTGACTCCTTCTCTGGAATGGTGTGGGTTTCTGTCATGAGGCTGGGTATTCTGTTTTCTTTTCAGGTAGTTATGTTTATTTCATTTCACTCTCCCTGAGGACCTTCCTTGTGGGTGGTCCCTCTACCTACAATCCAGAACTCTTCCTTCCTACTTTACTTTTTCTTTTTAAGTAGAAGTCGAATTAACTCTGTTTGATTTTCAAAATCATGTGAGTTCTTGAGCTCAGGTCATCCCCCTTTCTACAAACCTCAGCAAGCTGTTTCTAAAGACACCACCACCTTAGAATCGCCATCTGGGCCATGACCTGGGGCCCAAACTACTTTTAGGATCAACAAAACTGTTTTTATGTTCATTTTTTTTAACAATTAGAAGGAAAAATATCAATGTGATACTAGTGAATATACAATAATTAATCCATCTTTGGCCATGTTTGTCTTTAATCCAACACAGTTGTAAAATAGTTTTTAATTTTTTTTTAACAAAGTGAGGAGCCCAGGAAGACAACAGTGTCTAGGGTCCATGAAAGTCATTGTGTGGCCCTTTATCCAGACAGTCTCAACAAAAGGGTGGACCCATTGGTAAAGAGGCATCACAGTAGAAGTTCATTGATGACAATCTAATTTCATTTAATATTTTGCATTAGTTCAGTAATTTGAATTGTTTTTTT
>NW_024423859.1:0-2054 GCF_017311325.1 Ursus maritimus | reverse complement strand
CATTTGCTGAGTGCTAAAGCCCCACAGCGACCCACAAATTATACGTGACAAATTCATAGATGTTGTCAAGCAATTTCTGTTGAATCAGGCCCCCCAAAATTTATGCCATTTCTTCTTCTCCGCATCGATGGAATGGAGATACTAGTTTTGCGCTTTCCGATGAAGGGACAGAGGGGAAACTAGGTAAGAGGATGAATAAGTTGGCCACTTAAAGAGCTAGGAAGTTGCAAACCCAGGACCTGGGGCAGAGCTGATACTAAACACCGGGCTCTTGCTGACCTCGCTGGATTGGAGCATCATGGGGTTCGACCTCACCCCGTTGCTGCCTCCAGCCACAAGCCTGTGACAACCAACACAGGGACTAGAACTTCCTACTCCCCGTCCCTCTCACCTTGGAAGAGCGGCCATTGGTTCCCAGAACCCATCTTGGCGTCCAGGCTCCCGATGGCAGAGGAGAGGCCGAGCCTGGCTCTGTTGTCACCACAATCCAACTGCTGTTTCAGCTGCTGTCGCAGAGAATTGGCCACCTGGGTGCTTGGCTGTGTCTGCGCTCCTGACATTTGCACCTTTGCCATTTGGAAACTCACATTTCCACTCGATGGGCCCTGGTGACGGGGAGCCTGCATCGGGGCTGAAGCAAGAAGAGATTTCAATGGGATCCACCCCAGGGCTCCTTAGCTGAGCACTCCCAGAACACCCACGTCTGATGTCCCTTCTGGTCTGAGAGACCACCCTGCGAGCAGGTACAAAGGTAGACACCATGTGTATGAAGGAGATGTCAGTGTTGTGTCCGAGCCTAGGGATGCTGGAACGGCAGGTGCCCAGCCTGCAAAGTCCCTGAGGTGAAAATCACCCCTTTCACTCCACCAGGCCTTGGCATGGGCACACGAGTTCATTCCTATCATTCCGTTAGTCGTAACCTTCTTCCTACAGCCTGGAGAGAGTAGGTCCTAGAGAGTTCTTAGGGCATGGGGAGAAGGAGTTGTCAGTGGGAGCTGTGCAGCATTACAGGGGTGCCAGGCAGCCAAGTGAAGAGCCTCCTGGGCACCCCTCGTGACAACAGAAAAGGCCCGGGACCTCTCAGCTCTCATTGCTTTTGTATGGAGCCTCATGGAGACATTGATCTCTCCAGGACAGAGTGACTGACAGGGTAGGAGTTGGCAGATGTGTGGCAGGGTCACAGGGATCTCTGGGGGCAGTCTTGCAACTTTTTTGTTTACATTTACAACTGTTTCAAATAATTTGGTACAAAAGCAGAGAGGACAGGGCCAACCCCATCCCCACATAGGCCCTGACAGGACCGAGTGGAGAGTAGTGGGCAGTCTGAGCTGGTGCGGGTCTGAGATCCTACTAACCACTGGCCAGGGGTCCTGGGCAAGTGATATGACGTTGCTGAGCCTCAGCACCCTCGGCTCTCACAGGAGATGCCACACCGACTGGAGAGTGACCTGTGAGGACACGAGGGGCTCCAGCACAACAGCGCTGCTGCTGAGCGGGCACGGAAAGGGACGTGGCGGACAAACGAAGCAAAGTAACTGTGTGTTTCATTTCTGCTTCCTGAATTGCTGTAATCCTGAGGAGGCCTTTGCTTCTTGGCCCCTCCGAGAGGAATGGGAAACGGGAGAAGGTGGTCCTAGGGTGGAGAGACTGTTAACTGACCAAAAAGATGAAGGAACAAAATGTTTCATGGCCAATTTCACTAGACAACATTGACACAGTGAGGAACATCATAGACTCCTTGCTGCTCCTACAAGGTGATTTGATGAGCAAGGAAAGTCAGCTAACAACGCAAATGCTTCTCCCAGAAGCAAAGTCCGAATTGTAGCCTGAGTGGGAAGAAATGAGAATTGGGTGTTAGCCTGCACTCCTGTGCGATTGTGACCCAAGGGGGTCTTGCTGAGGCAGCACTTTTCTGAAGATTCTGGAGAGGGAAACAACTCTGCTCTGCTTCAGAATGAGGCCAATACCCACGGCAGGTGCACAGACCATTGATCCTTTACATGACATTATGCTACCCAAGGGGGTCTTGCTGAGGCAGCACTTTTCTGAAGATT
>NW_024423858.1:0-2054 GCF_017311325.1 Ursus maritimus | reverse complement strand
AACATAATATAATAAAAAAACATTAAAATAAAAAAAACCTTCCAATTTAAAAACAGACATATTGACAATGGGATAGAATAGTGATCCAGAAAATAAACTCATGTGTTTATAGTCAACTGATCTTTGACAAGTGTGTCAAGAGTACACAAGGGGGAAAGCATAGTCTCTTCAACAAATGATGTTGGGAAAACTGGATCTAACATGTAAAAGAACAAAAAGTGGACACTTACCTTACACTGCACAGATGTCAACTCAAAATTTAAGATTGAAGATTTAAACATAAGACCCGAAACTGTAAAATTCCTGAAAGAAAATATAGAGTAAAAGCTTCATGACAACAGTCTCATCTGTGATTTCTTAGATATGATGTAAAAAAGTATCAGCAACCAAAGCAAAATTAGGCTCGTGGGTTTACATCAAATCAAAGAGTTTTGCACAGGAAAGGAAAAGATCAACGGAATGGAACAGCAACCTACAGCACGGGAGAAAATATTTGCAAACTATGTATCTGACAAAGATTAATCTCCAGATTATATAAGGAACTTTTACAACTCAACAGGAAAAAAACCCAAATAACCCAATTAAAAAAAAAGACAAAGGACTTGAATAGACATTTCCCCAAAGAAGAAATGCAAATAGCTAACAGGCATATGAAAAGATGCTCATTATTACTAATCATCGGGGAAATGCAAGTCAAAACCACAATAAGATATCACCTCATACATGGTAGGATGGATATTATCCAGAAAAAGAAAACAGGTGTTGGCAAGGATGTGGAGAAATTAGGACCCTTGTCTACTGTTGGTGGGCATGTAAAATGGTGCAGTGACTGCAGAAAATAGTATGAAAGTTCCTCAAAATGTTAAAAATTAGAATTACCCTATGATCCAGCAATCTCGCTTTTGAGTGTATCTCCAAAAAAAAAAAATTGAAATCTGGATAGTGAAGAGATGTACGTACTTCTGTGTTCATTGCAGCATTATTCACAATAGCTAAGACATGGAAACAACCCACAAGTCCAACAACAGATGAATGGACAAAGACAATGTGGTATATACACAAACATAGAGATACGATGAAATAGGATTTAACCTAAGAAAAGAAGTCAAATTGTGCCCATATTCCACAGCACTGAAGAACCTTGAGGACATTATACTAAGTGACAGAAGCCAGTTTAGAAGGTCAAAATACTGCGTGGTTCCCCTTAAACGAGGTATCTAAAAGATTCAAATTCACAGAAACAGAGAGTAGAATGGTGTTTGCCAGGAACTGGGAGAAGGAGGAAATGGGGATTGCTATTCACTGGTTATGAACTTTCAGTTATGCAAGACAAAGAAGTTCTGGAGACCTGCTGTACAACACTGTGCCCACGGTGTGTATGACACACGTCACAACCTACAGAGAGGTTTGATCTCCTGCGATGTGTAATTCGTTAACTGCAAGCACTGTTCTCATACACCCATCCATGGTTCTGAGCAAAAAACCTTTGTGGGTAAGAACTGTGACCTACTCCAAAATGCATAGTTCTCAATCCAAACCAAATAATTTTGTTATAAAATACCTAATTTATATTGGAGGACCTTAGGTTTATGAATTCCATATTAAGAGGGCTTCCTTGGTCCTCTCTATATATCAAAAATTACCTTATCTCCTGCGATTTTACTGCCGAGGATTTACATCTCCTTGAGCCCAAGAAAGGGAGAGCACAGTGGTTTACAATGCGAGTTCAGGAGTCAACAGTCCCAAGTAAGATCTTGAATAAATTGTTTAAATCTTCATATATCAAGTTTATATAGTGATAGTTTATATCATAGAAGTTATGATCATTAAATAGGTTCATCCATGTAATGTGTTCTATACTTTTTTATTTCTTTTATTTTTTCACCTACTTTAGAAAATTTATTTACTACAAACATTCCATAGGCTGTTGTACAAAAATGAGGATATGTGATTTTTTTTGTTTTGTTTTGTTTTTTAATTTCTAATTTTTAATTTTTATTTATTTATTTTTTTATGTAAAGTTCGATGACTCATTAGTTGCATATAACACCCAG
>NW_024423857.1:0-2056 GCF_017311325.1 Ursus maritimus | reverse complement strand
CTTCCAATGGTGAGGGCAGGGCTGGATTCAAGGGAAAGATCCAGTAGCCCAGCTCTCATAGCTAAGGAAAAAAGTTTGCTGCTTGCATCAACAATTTTCTACATTATAGCAATTGGCACACTGTAAGTTTGTGTCCATTTGCTATCTGAAAAAGTATATTTTGTGTAGTTTTTTGAGTGAAAGTGGGCTTGTCCTGAAATATCTCCTAGAATGCACACATCAAAGTCTCGAAGTCTATAAGGCAATTTTAGAGACTCCTGCTGAATGGTGAGTAAATCACGTAGATATAAAATAGCAGTGCTTTATTATGGCCCATGTAATAATTTCCTCAAGCTTTAGATTTTTAAAATACTTTTTCTTGAATTCATTTGTGCTAAAGAGAGTAATGGTTGATTTCAAAGTCCTGAGATGCTTTTGCCATTCCTGCTCGGGAGAGTAATTAGGTCATTAATAACAACCCCTTAAATGAATGACTCACAGCTACTTGAGCTATGTGAGATCTTTGGTGATGTTTTACTACCAATAATGAGGCAATTTAAAGATACGATTTCAGTGTTTGGGGGAAAGTTCTTGAACAGAGAATTGAGATTCATCATTTCTGTTTCTCCTGCCAGTTGGAAGTAAAATGAGGTCGAGGAGATCATCCGATAGTGGCTTGAATGCTTATGGAACTGAGGCACGTGTGTGTCATGTACAGGGAATGATGGTAAGAGAGAGGGCAGACAGCAAGTTTGTAGGCAAGCTTCTACCCATTTTCAGAATGGAAATACTGAATTCTAACCTAGACACCAAGAGTTTCAGCTCTTGGCACCGAACTTTCTTTCTTGACTTATTAACATTTTCACTTCAAGGGTGTTAGCATTTTACCTAATTCTTTGGAAACTTTAAAGATAACTGGATCTTTTTACAGAACCACAATGGAATAAAATATCAAACAAATATGTGATACCCAATGGTACTAAATTGTCACTGCAAATTGTTTAAGCAGTGATAGTCATGCTTCTGAAATCTTTTCATTCCCTGGGCAACAATGACTTAATCTCTAATCTTAAAAAAAAAAAAAATGGTTGTTATTAGAAATATGTAAATTTTATCCTTTTGTCTTCAATTTTCTAAAAAAGAAAAATTAACATAATTCTTCACCGAACAAAGACTTTGGGACATTTTAGTCTCCTTCCCAAAATGCCATCTAATAATATGACAAAAGGAAATGTAGTATACGAAAGTGTTTGTCTAGGAAACTGTAGCAGACACTGCTGTTTGCCAAGCCAACAGTCCTCCCTCTGTTCGTTCTTCCTAGCAGAACTCAGGTAGTATTCAGGTAACCAACCCTCCCCTCTTAGGACATTTTGGATGATGACCCCTCCCTAGCTCTTCCGGTAGAGTGTAATTAGATGAATGCAATCAACCAATGACATTCTACCAGACAAGCCTTTATAATCCAGAGATTGGTAACACAGAGAGCTGAGCTAGACTCAATCTAACCATGTCATGTCATCCATGCTGGGATGGTGGCAGGTGGGGAATAGCTTTTCATTCCTTCTCCCACTAGCAATGAATAAACAAACCACTGCATCTATCTTGTGACTCTAATGGAGCCAGCCTATAGACAAAGCTAATGCATTATAAATGGAAATGGCTAAAATGAGAAATGGAAAGTATCTGGTTAGAAATGACAAGTCTGAGCTGCTGAATCAACCAAGCCAGCTGCCCACCCTACTCTTGTTTAAGCCGATTAGAACTGATGTTCCTATTAGTTGTGACCAACCACTCAGCTGATTCAACCCAAGTCAAATGACTCTGATTGGAGTTTAGTCTCTGCTACAAAGTTTAGTGACCTTTGGGAAGTACTTTTTCTCAACTTGAACTTCTACATTTGTAATATAACATCTCTAATGTCTATCTCAGAGGATGGATTATCAAAAGGAAGCTACAATGATATGCAATATATAAAAGATGAGGAGTAGTAGAAAAAGTACATAACTTCTTAAATCTTGAATAGCTGGAGGCACTGATACAATGAAAATCACTTTTAAATGTGCACGGTATATGGTGG
>NW_024423856.1:476-2059 GCF_017311325.1 Ursus maritimus | reverse complement strand
CGAACCCGAACCCGAACCCGAACCCTAACCCGAACCCCGAAACCTAACCCGAACCCGAAACCTAACCCGAACCTAACCCGAACCTAACCCGAACCCGACCCGTACCCGAACCCTAAACCCGAACCCTAACCCCGAACCCCGAACCAGAACCCTAACCCTACCCGAACCCGAACCCCGAACCCTAAACCCGAACCCGAACCCTAAACCCTAAACCCTAACCCTAAACCCTAAACCCTAAACCCTAAACCCTAACCCTAAACCCTAAACCCTAACCCTAAACCCTAACCCTAATCCCTAACCCTAACCCTAAACCCTAAACCCGAACCCTAACCCGACCCCGAACCCGAACCCCGAACCCTAAACCCGAAGCCGAACCCTAACCCTAACAACACGAAACCTCACCGTAACAGCCCGAACCCTAACCCGAACCCTAACAACCCTAACCCTAACAACCCTAACCCTACCTAACCCTAAATCCTAAACCCGTTCCCTAAACCTAACCCTAACCCCTAATTCCTAAACCCTAACCCCTAACCCTAAACCCTAACCCTAAAGCCTAAACCTTAAACCCTAACCCGTACCCTAAACCCATACCCTAACCCATATTCTTACCCTAACCCCTAACCCTAAACCCTTAACCCTAACCCCTATCCCTTAACCACAATCAGCCATCACCTCACAACTGTTGGAACGGGAATCGTCCCAGGGACAGACACCAGGTGTGGTCAAGGGTGTGCAGACGATGGGACCCTGTGCACTGTTGGTGGGAATGGAAATGGGTGCAGCCACTGTGACAAACGGTATGGAGGTTCCTGAAAAAATAAATACAACCACCACGCAACCCAGGAATGGCTCTACTGAGTATTTGGAGAACACAAGAACACTGCCTCAAAAAGACAGATGCACTCCCATGTTCACTGCAGCATTATTCACAATAAACAGACATACAAACATAGACCTTGGGGGGCTTATGCCAAGTAACTCAGACACAGAAAGACAAATACCAGATGCTCTCATGTACATTCCACATGGAAAAAAATACTGAACGCATAGATACTGAGAGCACATTGGTAGGTGCCAGATTCGGGGATGGGGTGGTAGAAATGGGTGAAGGTGGTCAAAGGCACAATGTTTGAGTGATAAAATCCGACAGTCATGGAATGTTCTGTCCAGCAGGGAGTATAGGTTTCCCTGCTCTTGGAAAGTACAGTGTTCCTAGGAAACCTTCCACAGCAGAAATGGTGTAAAGAAGGAACTACCATTAATTTATATGGAAAAATTAGAGAGTGTGCCCACACTCCAAAATTCCTTCTCTTTGGCTTTTCTTAGGCCTCAGGACACAACTTCCTAATGGATGATGAAAATAAATGGAGATAAAGCACAGCAGAGGCTCACAGACACAATTCAAAGTGCTGGTGGCTGGATGCGGAGAGCGGTTCCCAGCGGAAGGAGCTGGTTAGGGTGCACACTGCCTCTGTTGTGCTTCTCTCCAAAACAGATGCTGAACACGATTCTCACTGTTTGACTTTTTTCATAAGAATGAAATCCTCTTTAGGTCTCTTCCTCTTACTGAAGCTGGGTAA
>NW_024423855.1:0-2060 GCF_017311325.1 Ursus maritimus | reverse complement strand
ATTATCTTGTGATTTAAAGTGTCTTTAAGCAATAGAAAAAAACTCTTATTTGAAATCCCCATCTACACTGTCTTAGCTAAACATAGGACTCTTGATTTTGGCTCAGGTCATGACCTCAGGGTGGTGAAATCGAGCCCCATATCAGGCATGGAGTCAGCTTAAGATTCTCTCTCTCCCTTCCCCTCTGTCTGCCCCCCTCCTCCACTGTAGTAGTTACAGCCCCTGGATCCCTACTGTATCAACCTGTGTCATTCTCCATCCCTCTCCCAAAGAACTGCCCAAATTCTATGGCTTTCATGAACACGGTTTGAAAACCCATGGAATCCCACCATTTTATGAAAACATTAAAGACAGAGAGTTAAATAAAGGTAGGCTTAGGACTAGAATTCTCATCTTCAACTTTATTCTCCTTATTAGTGAGACTCCTTCATCTCAAGGAAGCAGTGCAATATACGTCGTATGAGTATGGGTTTCAGAACTGAACAAACCTGAATTCAATCCTGGCTCCATGACTGGGAGGAGATGGCTTCTAAGAAGAACTCACCACGGTACTTCTACATATCAAGTGCTCAAAAAATATTAGATCTTATTACCATTAATTCAAAGCTTCACACACTGTACTTGAGTGCTGAAATTTCAACGTTACACAAATGTTTCAACAATTGAAAGGGGAGGAATAGGGCAGTTTGAGAATTATATAGATGAAATCAAAATGAAACACCATTCCTTATGCAAAGGGATTTAAGAAAATGGAAGCAGGAATAAACAGAGCAAAAGAAGGGAACTAGAATGTAAAGGTAGCTAAACAAGTCAGGGATCTTGATAATTTAAGTGCAAAAATATGCCCTGGTCAGAGTTCCCATCCTAGAGCTTCCACAATCTTGTATTAGCTGAAGTCCTGCCCAACCTCTCTAGAGTTCATTTCTGATTTTTTTATTTTTTAGTATGTGCTGAAACCTTTCCCCCACCTCTGGCCCTGTAGTTACCAATGATCAGAAAAGGGAAAAAGGTCTGCCTGATTTGGTTCTATTTCAGGGAGCTGGCTGTCCCCTGTGCAGAACTGTTCTTGACCCATTGCTCAAATGGGTCCCCCCCTCCACTGCACTTGACAATTTTGCAAGGTGGTTTGACTCACTCTGATGAAAAGTGATACTGAAAAGGATACCAGAGCCAGGAGTTAAGGTTTTCTCAGTTCCTTTACACAGATTCCCTGCTGTGGTAGACACATCCTGCTGGAAATCAAAGCAATCCTCCTACATGAAGAGGCCTCATGCACTATAGCTTTTAGAGATGACTAAATCACTAGACAGTTCACAAACATTGTTATTTCCCCAGGGCATAAAATAAACTTGGTTGAGCTGAAGGAGAATGGTGTGTGTGGCATCTACTCCTTCACAAGCGCTAAACTACCATTCAGCACATTTTCTCTCTAGGCTAATACCATGGTTAACACACTCATTTTATTTTCCTTTACTTCTGTGGTCATACAATTTTTAATGCTCCCTGGCCTTTTCTTACCAATTGGCTTTGGCTGGAACCAAAGAGTTGGGAGTCCCAGCCAAACCCCACTTAGCTAGTTGAAGGGTCTCCAAGGCAGAGACCTGTCTTCCGTATGTCTCTAAGAACTGTCTTCCATATTTGCTACAATAGAATCTTGTCACCCTTACTGAACAAAAAGCACTTGGTACACCTTTTACTAAAGCACTTTCAGCATCTGGTTGCCCATATATACACATACCCATGTATAAAAACGGGCAGGTTTAGATGTACAGGAATACAAGGGAGGAATAATTATGACTGAATGTGGTTAGTAATTCCGAGGAGAAGGTGATAATTAATCTGAGTTTTGATAATTTAGCATAGTTTCATAAATGATAAAACTATCATGAAAATTAATCCAGAAAATGGATCATTTGTTGGAAATCAATAAAAGTTGTTAACTATTTCAGAAAATCATAATATAAACATTCACACTACTCAAGGTATTTGAATCATTAAAACAAAACAATTGTGACTGTCTATAAGAATACTTTACAGTCATAATTCACAGTTTCAACAAG
>NW_024423854.1:0-2062 GCF_017311325.1 Ursus maritimus | reverse complement strand
AAAAAAAAAAAAAAAAACCTCTAAATTGATATCGTTTCATTTTTATTTCTAAGTGACTTATAATTTGTTAAAAGATTTTTTTCTTCCCAAGTACTTTCCTTGAGAAATTCCATTTTGTGATTGGGTATAATCCCCAACCAGCTACTACTGACATCAAAACAGAGAGATACTCTGCCTAAATCATGGGCTCCATTTCACTGCATAAACAGCCAATAGTTTTTCAGTAGAGAAACCAGCAATGATCATACAGTTAAATAATAGCTACCTACCTGCCAGGTTACTGTGATTTTTGGCATCCTTGGCATACACTCTTAATTTGGCCAAACACTATTTCAGTTGCTGCCATGTCATTCCCAGAGGTATTCTTTGGCTTCTAAATTGATCTGATATCTGCAGTGTTTCCAGGAATGAGGTTTAAAAATATAACAGTGACTCTGTGGATAGGTATGTAGAGGCTTGGGAATTCAAATACGCATTTTTTTTTCACTTGGGAGTTATAATACATCCCCTATTTTTGACAAACTTTCATATTTGCTCTTCATAAGCTTTAATGCAAAGTATAAATATATGATTAAAGTTCAAAGCACTACAGCCATGTTGGTAAATTTTATGTAGCTAAAAACAGGATTTTTTAAAGAGCAGCTGTTAAAAACTACCCTTCCACATTGTGGTTAATTATAAATTTCACAGACTTATTCCTCTCAATTTAATTTCCCTAATCCCTCTCATTTTAACTTCAAATGTCTGGTTTTACATAACTTTCCTTAACTATAACCAGGATATTCATGTTTATGTTATCCCATCTTTTATAGACTTTGTAAAGAATAAGTTTGATAATTATACTTTTTAGAAATCTGACTACATTCTGTTCACAATTTCCCAATATTATTCTTCTAAATCTGAAACTATTTTAAACTATCCATTTTTCCTTTTTAATTTTTGCTATTGTTATTTTATGGATTTCTAATCTTACTTAACTGCTATTTACCAGATTTTCTCCTTAGCATATTTTTGTGTCTTCTCTCAGTGTAGCCATTTTTAATTCCTACAAAATTCTCAAAAACAAATATATCTTTCCTTCTCATTGAGGTTTTATAGACTAAAAAAATTTATAAATCTCTAATGGGATCTTCCAAACTAATTTGTCCAAAGAATCTTTTGTGTCCAAGAATCCTATAGATCAGTATTTACCCAAACCAGTTTAGGGAGAATGTGGGTTAAATGTCAAGCATGTCAGTATCATATTGTACATAAACTATCTCTGTTTCTTTGTCTTTTTCTCTCCCATGTATCCCTACCCTCCCAGGATACACACCTAGTATATTCCAGTTATTCTTTTTGGGGTGGGAGATAGAGTGATAAAAGTATAGAAAGGTCACAGTTCCAAATAGAGGAGAAAAATTTAATATACAAGTAAGATAAATTCAGGTGATGATGACTGCTATGCACAAAATAAAACAGTGGATGAAACCGAGGAACTGAGGTAGTTCTTTAGATTGATTTCCAGAAGGTCTCTCTGAGAAGATGATATTTGGGTTGAGACGTGAAAGAAAACAGCCAGCCCAGCATGAAAGTCAGAGGGCAGAGAGCTCCAAGCAAAGGGAAAAGCAGATGCAAAGCTTCAAGAGTGGAAATAAGTGAGTGTTTTCCTGGAACTTAGAGCACCCTAGTGTGGTTAGAGCAAAGCCAATGAGGAGAAGCGAGAGATAGCAGTAAGACTGGAGAGAGAGAGGCAGTGACCATAACATGTAGAGACTTGTATGGAGTTTGGATTTTATTCTAAGTGCAATGAGAAGCCATTGGAGGATTCTGAGCAGAAGGGTGCCATGAATTTTAAAAGATCACACTGTCTGCTGTGTGGAGAATGGCTAATTAGGGAGCAAAAGTAGAACCAGACAAACCATTAAATGGACTATTGCATTAGCCCAGATGAGCAAAGATTTCTTGGAGTAGGGTAGTAGCAATGCAAATGAGATGTATTTTGGAAAGAAACAACAGGATTTGCTGATGAGTATGGTATGGGAGCTGAGAGAAAGACAATTAATGATAATTTCTAGGTTAG
>NW_024423853.1:45938-47442 GCF_017311325.1 Ursus maritimus | reverse complement strand
TAAGGATCACATTTGAGATAAACTGGTAGCATAAAGAAGAACTGGTAGGAAAAAGCAAAACAAGCAAACCAGGAACAAACAGCAATAATTCAGGCAACAGAAGACAACTTAATAAGTATTTTAATTTTCTCAAAGAGATTTAAGAAAATGAACATACAATTATGAAAAACAATTGGAGCAAGAAAGAGTTCATAGAAATTAAAAGAGATTGCCAGATGAAAACTAATTTACTAAAAAGGAAAAAATAAGAAAATTTCCTACAAGGGAAAGTAAAGAGAAAAAGATGAAAAAACGAGAGAAAAGTTAAGTAATATGGAGATCAATCTGGAAAGTCAAGTATCTCACTATTAGGAGCTCCAGAAAGACAAACGGATAGGAGAAAGTAGTTTTAAGCAATCATAAAAGAAATTTCTGAGTGGGAAAATCTAAAAGGGCCAACTAAGTGGTAAGGTTGATGAATAAAAAGAATCACATCTAAGCACATCATCATGAATATTCAGAACCGCAAGGAAAAAGAAAAGATCTTAGAAGTTTCTATGAAGAGAAAAGAAACGAGTACCAACAAAAGTGTAATAAATCAGGTTAATATAAAAATTTTTTTGCCAGCATCAATGAATGCTGAAAACAATGTCTTTAAAATTCTGAGGGCGAAATTACTTTGAACCTATAACTCTGTATTCTGACAAACAATCAATCATGCACAAAGACATGTTTTCAGACATGGGAAGACTTAGAAATTTTACTCAGAAAGTACCTGAAATGCTTAGAAAGTATTTGAAATTATACTCCAGGGGATGAAAAAATAAGAATTCTAGAAATAAGAGGACCTGTATCCAACATACTGTTGGATTCAAAATTCCAATAATTTGAAAAGATTTCCATGATGGTTAGTCTCCAGAAGACCCAAAGCAACTTGTACAAATTATGGGACTCCAACAAGAATGCCTTCAACAAAAATGTGAAATTTTCTATAACAAATAGTATGTTGGATTAAAAAGTTAGATGATTTTAGAAATAAGTAAAATATATGGTTCCTTTTTATCTCTTTATCATGAAAAAGGAAAGCAGATGTCAATCCCAAAGGCAGGGGAGCAATATGTGAAAAGTCTCCATGCAGACATATGCAAACTAAAGGTAGCATGGTTTTGAGCAACCGATCTAGAGAGAGATAATCCATTGGTCCTTGAAATTTGGAACATTCTGAAAATGCACAGATTCAGTTATTCAAGGTTCATTTCTTACAGGCAACGAATAGACAAAGCACAGACTTTTTTGGGGGTTTTGGTTTTTTACTGCAGTGACAGGTTATAAATGCCACCATCTTCAATTTCTAAAAATACAGGAATAGCAAGAGAAGTAGGAGGACAAAGAAAGAAAAGTAAAAAATAGAAGACACTATTTAAAATTTATGGATGCAAAAATCAAGGTAACCAGTAGAATAATTAAAAATATAATTAATGAAACAAGGAAGAGAGTAGGGAAAGAAAAAAATGAAATATAGAAA
>NW_024423853.1:8098-45913 GCF_017311325.1 Ursus maritimus | reverse complement strand
TTTTCAAATAATAATCCTATAAAAGAGGAAGTACTTTCTCATTTTATGGCTGAGGAAAATAAGGTTCAGATAAGTTATATAATATGTCCAAAGTCCTACTTTTTTAATGTCTAGGGAGGAAAAAAATGACAAAGTATATCTGTCAAGGAAAATAAATGTTTAATGTGAACTCTGTAATCTGTCTTAAAATATAAAATGATCTCATACCTTCAGTTTGCTGTTGATTAAATTAAAAAGCCATTTATGTTAGTGTTTGACTATAATATCTAAATGAAAATATCTTTTTGTTAATCATTTCTCAAATTACTGAATTTCTCACTTTTTTTTCTGTTGGCTCTTATTCATATGGATTTTCAAGTCAAATTACCCACCTGATAATCTGCCCAGTTTTTTTTTCATTCTAAATGACTTTTTTCTAGACCCCAATATTTAATACAATAAAAATAAGTCATCTGTCAATAGTAATTTTTCACGGAAAAAGATACAGCTTGTGACAATGGCCACGTCTGATCCAGAAGTAGTAACAGTAAATAAGGCCAGTAAAGTAACAAAAAGTGTTCCCACTGAAATTAAAATAAGTAGCCTTGGTTAGGTATCCAAGATGTGAACTAAATATAGGTTTTACTTGTATGCTTTGAATCCTCGGTTTTAAGTTATCATTTATTGGGTGCTCATATGTCAGACATTATGCTAGATACTCCTTAAACATCCTCACTGAAACTCTATATGACTGATATTATTTCCCCAGTTTATATTACTATGTATTTTCAATATCATTTCCCTAAATAATAGTTATGCTAAGAAATTTGGGACAAAAAGAGGTAAATGGGTTGCCTAAGGACACACACCTAATAAGGAAAAGAGCTGAATATGATGTGCATATCCTTGGTAAGAAGACTGTCAAAAGACCTAAGTTTGAGTTCTTGTTCAAGTTAGTGAGTTGAGTTATATACTTTCACCTCATCCCTCCACATCCAACTCTAATGGTGTAAATATATAAAAGGGAATGAGGCAAAAATAACTTCAGCTGACCGGAGATTTGACAGGATTCTCTGGGACTATACTGTTGATAAGCCAGAGTTGTGAGAGCTGAGTCGAGGACATGAGCAGGAAAGGGCTAGAAGAGAGGTGAAACTGCTTTCCGCAGACTTTTCAGAAAGATTTTAAGTTCAAAGTCAATTGGTATCAAGAGCGAAGTAGAAAAATGCAGAGACAGACATCAAGGTGATAAATTGAAGGACTTCCTTCAGTTACACAAGTTGGCGCATCTCTCCTTGTGGGCAGTAAGGATATTTTTCCCAAACTGAAAACCAAGGACGATTCTGTAAATAGATGAAAAGAAATACCTGGAAGAGCTGAAACTTCTAAAATTGGCCATTAGTTCTCCCAGAGTAGAGGTCTAGGGTGGGCCAGAGACTGGCCAACTTCCCTTCTCAGGCATCCTAAAGTGATTGAAGCCTAACAATCATGGAAGAGGTCTACTGTGAGGAACTAGGCCTACACATCTGACCAAGCGTCTCCCTGTCCTCTAGCTATGTAAATTAACTAATCCTAGCTCCTTCAGTCAGAAAATTGGATGACTAAGGATCACATTTGAGATAAAACTCAGCATAAAGAAGAACTGTAGGAAAAAAGCAAAACAAGCAAACCAGGAACAAACAGCAATAATTCAGGCAACAGAAGACACTTAATAAGTATTTTAATTTTCTCAAAGAGATTTTAAGAAAATGAACACATACAATTATGAAAAACAATTGGAGCAAGAAAGAGTTCATAGAAATTAAAAGAGATTGCCAGATGAAAACTAATTTACTAAAAAGGAAAATAAGAAAATTTCCTACAAGGAAAGTAAAGAGAAAAGATGAAAAACGAGAAAAGTTAAGTAATATGGAGATCAATCTGGAAAAGTCAAGTATGTCACTATTAGGAGCTCCAGAAAGACAAACGGATAGGAGAAAGTGTAATTTTTGCCAATCATAAAAGAAATTTCTGAGTGGGAAAAATCTAAAAGGGCCAACTAAGTGGTAAGGTTGATGAATAAAAAGAATCACATCTAAGCACATCATCATGAATATTCAGAACCGGCAAGGAAAAAGAAAAGATCTTAGAAGTTTCTATGAAGAGAAAGAAACGTACCAAATAAAAAAGTAATAAATCAGGTTAATATAAAATTTTTTTGCCAGCATCAATGAATGCTGAAAAACAATGTCTTTAAAATTTTTCTGAGGAAGTAAAACACTTTTGAACCTATAACTCTTGTATTCTGACAAACAATCAATCATGCACAAAGACATGTTTTCAGACATGGGAAGACTTAGAAATTTTACTCAGAAAGTACCTGAAATGCTTAGAAAGCATTTGAAATTATACTCCAGGGATGAAAAATAAGAATTCTAGAAATAGAGTGACCTGTATCCAACATACTGTTGGATTCAAAATTCCAATAATTTTGAAAAGATTTCCATGATGGTTAGTCTCCAGAAGACCCAAAGCAATCTCAGGCCAAATTATGGACTCCAACAAGAATGCTCTCTTCAACAAAAATGTGAAATTTTCTATAACAAATAGTATGATGGATTAAAAGTTAGATGATCTTAGAAATAAGTAAAATATATGGTTCTTTTATCTCTTTATCATGAAAAAGGAAAGCAGATGTCAACCCAAAGGCAGGGGAGCAATATGTGAAAAGTCTCCATGCAGACATATGCAAACTAAAGGTAGCATGGTTTTTGAGCAACCGATCTAGAGAGATAATCCATTGGTCCTTAAATTCGGAACATTCTCTGAAAATGCACAGATTCAGTTATTCAAGGTTCATTTCTTACAGGCAAATCTAATAGACAAAGCACAGACTTTGGGGGTTTTGGTTTTTTACTGCAGCACAGGGGTTATAAATGCCACCATCTTCAATTTCTAAAAATACAGGAATAGCAATAGGAAGTAGGAGGACAAAGAAAAGAAAAGTAAAAAAAAAATAGAAGACACTATTTAAAATTTATGGATGCAAATATCAAGGTAACCAGTAGAATAATTAAAATATAATTAATGAAACAAGGAAGAGAGTAGGGAAAGAAAAAAATGAAATATAAAAGCTAAAATCCCACATTTGTCATATATAGCATTCGAGAAGCTCATGAAGATGATTATTTACGCTTCCTAAAATCCATAATCCCGCTCTGCCATTTTATGTTCCTCATTAGAGTATATTCCTACCCATACTTCCTGTCATGCAAAGTCAATCCTCTCAACCATGTCCAAATGTTTGTGGTCTCTCTCTGGCTCTTCCAATCTCACGCGCCTAGGCCTTATGCCTCTCACTGGCAGCTTTTCAGCCCCCCTCCTGACCTCTGCATCTAAGACCTCACCATAAAGGACAACTAAGAGAGTCAAGAAATGGCAGATGACAAGACCTGCCAGCTACCAGCTTGAAAGAAGTCAGGGACCCACAGGGTGTCATTCCAAGCATGCTGGTGAGGAAAAAAAAAATGCTTTGCCCATGAGTTAACCTGCTGTGCCTCTGCCCTTACTCTCCTGCTGTCTGCATCTGGAAAATGCTTCCCTTACAGGTTTGAGCCAGAGAGCAAGAAAAGCACCCAACTTATTTTTGCAAGAAATTTTGGATTTTCGGTTTCCACCTCCCTTGCCTCCTCAAATTCCAAATTTATTCATCTCACATTTGAGAATGGAGCAAATTGTATTATCTTTGACTGAAATCTTATCAGAGAGACTGGAAAACTCAAGCTCCTAGAGCTAAGGGAGCTAGTGACAAGAAGGCCAAGACTAAAAGGAGGAAAGAGAAACAGGCACCAAAATAAAATAACACTCAGTAAAACCATCCACGGGAAAACAGTGCAAATGTATCCACAATTTACAGATTGCTATGGGGTAGAAATTTTTAAAGTACTTAGTATGTTTCTATATTACAGTATTTTAACCACTTATTGAACACCTTCTGTGTCTCTTACACTCATCTTCTATGTCATTACCACCTCTCAGTACATTCCAGTAACACTTTCTTTCTATTCTTGAAGCTAATCTATTCTGTCTCTATTTTTGAAGCTCATTCCCACCTCAAGGCCTTTGTTTTTACTCTTTCCTATTTAGAACATGATTACCTCAACTTGTTCCGTGGCTGTCTCTTCCTTATCCTTCATTTCTTAACTCAGAGGTCTTTCCTGACCACCCTAATTAATGCAACCTACCCTAACTCTCAGCTGTTCTTTATCTTATTATCTATTCATATCCTTATAGCACTTGTTTCTATCAAGAATTATTTATTGTATTTATTTTGCTTGCTGATCATCTGTCTCTCCCCACCCCCACAAAAACATGTCCATGAGGATAGGGATTTTTATCTGTCATTTTCACTATTATATCCCCAGCATCTATAGCCCTAGCCAGACACATGTTATATACTCTATAATGTTTCTTAAAAGAATAGTACACTCCATACATTATCCTAAACTCTTTATCTATATGATTGTTTACTCTTTATAACAATGAGAGGTACTCTACACCCTTTCAAGATAAAGACATAGGAAGAGTCAAGTAACTTGCCCAGTGTCACACAGTAAGCCAAAGTGGAAGTTCTAGGGTAGGTTTTTAATCCCAAAACCCTTCCTCCTAGACACTATTCTGTACTGCCTCCCTGAAATATGCAAGGCAATTTCCAGAGGCATTGAATGTGGGAAGTCATAAAATGTGGTCCTTGCATTTGAAGGTCATGTAGAACTAGTTGGGGAAATAGGACTTTTACATAAAGAGACAAACAGATAATAAGAAGCAGCAACAGCTGCTCTCATGATAGCCCCTATCTTAAAGGTGCAAAAACAAAGAACCTGAAATAAAGATACAGCATTATCCTCAGTGACCCACCATTCCAAAGCTCAGTACCTGTGATCTCTCTGCCTTTATAAAAACTTGTTATTCATTCTATCCCTACCAATAGGATCATTCACAATATTGGATTGCCATATTTTTTGGGTGTCTAAAGCTGAAGGTGCTAAGCATTTACAATTTTTAATTTTTTTTCTTAAAATCTTAGGAAATGGATTATATGTGTTACAACCTTATTAAACACTGCTTGCTTTTTCCCAAGTTTGTGCTTAAAGACCAATTGCTTCTGAATTATAAAGACTTTGTATTTAATATAGACTTCTGAACCTATCCTCAGATTATCTCATTCACATGGTCTGGGGAGGGCCTAGGAGCATATTACCAGGCTTTTCAGGTGATCAGCCAGGTTTGAGATCAGTGAATAATTAATATAAATTAACCTTTATTTGATGACTCAGGGTGTTTTTATTTGTGCCTATGATTAAACTGTACGTTCACTGCAGCCATAGCTATATGTGCAAGTGATGGTCACTTCCCTGGGTCTCAATTTCCTCACCTGTAAAAGTAACAATAAATTGGATTATATGATCTCTAAAATCTTTTTGACTTCTAAAATTCTAATTCTTCAAAAAGGAGCTTTCCCAGGACATTGACTAAAACTTGTTTCTTTAAAGAATGCCCCCACTCCCCCCACACACGTATTTTCTTTTCAAAATGCATCCTTTATTGAGAAACCTTAAGTATAAAACATTTAACCATAGAAATAGTAAAAACATGCTAGTAACAAATTCTGCAAATAGGTTTCCAAGGTTTCCTTTTTTGAGCCCTGATGACATATAAATATAAATTAATATTCTATTGATCCACCAAAATTTTCCAGTTCTCATTCATATTAGGTTCTACATATGAAATGATCTAATATGCCAAACAAGCAAATGAATAAATAGAAACATGATCTGACAGACTCATACAAACATACACACACATATACACATACATACAGAACCCTTGAAATAAATAGCTCCAGAATAACATATTTATATGTCTTCTCTCTACACCAGTAGCTTTCAACCATAGGCATTTTTGCCCTCAAGGTGATATTTGGCAATGTTTATAGACATTTTTGATTATTACAGTGGGCAAGGAGGTTGCTACTGGCATCTAGTAGGAGTCCAGAGGTGCTGCTAAACATCTTAAAACAAACAAGATGGCCCCCACAAGAAAGGATCATCTGGCCTGAAATGTCAATGAAGCCTAGGTTGAGAAACCCTGCCCTACGCAGTGGTCTGAGGCATCAAATAAGGGAAAGACAAACTCTTCACTCAGGCAGCTGACTAGAAGAAAAGCAAAAACAGTCGCCTCCACAATTCCATTTAAATCTCTTTAACCAAAACTGGTTACATGACTACACCATGAAGTTTTTATTTCCACCCTGAAAGCACTAAGCCCTTTAGAAAAGAAAGATCTATTTCTTCCTATTTTTGGTCTATAAGTGGTCTTTTATTCTCACTGTCCTAGGCATTTTCCTGCAGAGTGAGTGAAATGCTTTACCTGATGGTGTGGGAAAGATTTTGATAATCCTTACCCCACCCAATCTGGAAATAAAAGTTTCTGCAACATCTGGCCCAATATTGTGTATATTTCATATACATTGAAAAGAAATGTGGGGGCTCCTGACTGGCTCAGCTGGTAGAACATGTGACTCTTGATCTCAGGGTTGTGAGTTCGAGCCCCACATTAGGTGTAGAAATTACTGAGAAATAAAATCTTAAGAAAAAAAAAAGAAATGTCATTCCATGTTTTAGGATAGCTTATCTTTTTAAACAAAATTATTATGACCACAAATAGCAATCTAATTCATATGTAGCAGTGACGTCTAGGGGGGTTTCCATATATGCATATTTTGCTACATCTTGATAACTTACAGATAATAATAGAACTTTATAGTTGGAGAGATCTTAGAATTTATTTTCTCATTTCCTAATATCATAATTCAGCAAATATAAGATGTCATTAATTAAAAGATATTATTATATTGTATACCATTAAAAGGAAATGTATGCCAATTGAAAATGACATGCTCTCAATCATAAGACAGATCTCAAGTTAAGAGACATCAAAATGGGGGAAAAGTGCATCTTAGAATTGATAAGATACATTATTCTATACTATATTACCTTTTTCTCTTTCTCAGATAAACGCCATGTATCATATTATTCTATGAAAGTTCTTCCATACTCTGGTCTCTTTTCAGATCACATAAATCTTTGGCCTTTTACTATGAAAGTTCTTCCATAATAATGTAAAAAGGCATACCCATGGGGCAAAACACATAAATGGTGAGAAAAATAGGTTAAAGAAATAAACCAATATCTTATGTAATTCTAAGTTTCCTTTTAAATTATAGGTGCACTGGGTACTTTGCTAACTAGACAGAATTTTTTAAAAGTTCTATGTTGTCTTGTTGTAGTTATAGTTTTTAACTGGGGAAAAGTTACAACAGGTATTACAATGAGTAAAAATTAACTGGATTTCAGTTAATTAGAAGTAATAATTAACCATGTAAAGAGAGAAAGAGATTGCCTTCTTTGACAGAAAGGTAAGTAACAGGATTTTTGTTTGGGAAAAAAATGATCTCGGGGCCAGACCACTTAAGCTAATTCTGTGTTTTCTATAAATTCTACCTACAATGAAGGTGATGAAACTAGATATATCCTGGAATTGCTTTGAGACACTATACTATCCTTTGATACAAAAAAGAAAGGCTGTCATGGCTCCTATACTAAGCTTGGCATTGTAGAAAAGGGTGGGGTAGAACCTGAGAAAGACCTTTAATTGAGAAATATTTCATAGAACAACCTATCCACCTAAATATTTTTATAGAGTTGTTTTTTTTTTTTTCCCTGAAGGAAAAAAGACTTGTTGGATGAGTAAGTGCCCAGAGAAACTAGAAATTACACATAGGAAAGTTTTAGGTGTATTTTTTTTTTTTTACTAAAAGCTGAAAAGCAAATAAGGCTAAAAGACTAGCAGAACAAGCTCCCCAACCCCCCCACACACCCCAGTGCATATGCCAAAGCTGTGGACAAGAGCTTAATAACACTGTTGGCTGCAAACTCTCCAAGCATAGCCTCGGTACCAGTGTGCTGCCTGGTTGTGCATAGTGGCCATCAAGCTGCTGGAGTTATCAAAATCCCAGTGTACTGTTTCGGTAATTCTGCTAAAATAACCCTGCAAATACCAATCCAGAACTGAAGAGAGAAAACAAACAAGGCCCTAATGCTTCAGTACCAACAAAGTGCAAACTAACGTCAACAACATACTTCTTGGCATCACAATATGTTACAATATAATCATAAAACACAGTGCGTGTTGGAAAAGGGTAGCCATAAAACCCTGAACAGTGGACAACAAACTGCTGCCTTTCTGAAATTGAAAGTAAAATTTGACTTATCTAGCAGTTCAGGCTATAAAATCAGTCTAGTGAGGGCATCAGTTCCCTCTCCAGAGGGCAGGCATACGCTCTTGTTATTTATTTAGCAGTCTCAGAAATCCCGTTTCTGTTCCAAATGCATATTCTACAAGATGGCAAGTAATGCTGTGCCACTGCTACACCACAGTAAATAGCCCTTTTTTTAAATTTTAAAATTAGCCAACTACAGAAGTAAATTGAAAATGGGTTATTGCTGAGAGTAGGTAGAGTAGGTAACATTGGTTATCTTGAGGAAGTTACACAGGTCTACTGATGCCCCTGATTTAGAAATCTGCAAAATAGCTTCATGTTGCCTCTAAGTACAATCAGGGGATCTTTCAAGATCTGGAACATCAGATCATGCTTATTCTTATTTTGAAATGGCATCCCCCCCCCAAACAAAAAGAGAGAGAAAAAGAAACGGTGGTTTCACTTCCACTAGCATATATACTGAACTGAGTATACATCAAGAGGGTTTTCTCTAAATATTCTATGAACAAATGACTATGATAAAAACATACATTGAACATATATGAACGTGATCTGCATTTAAATAAAAATATATTAACTGTTTTCAGCATTATAATCAAATAAAAGTTCAAAAGTTAAAGTCAGATGTTTAATTAGGTACATAATCATAGACTTTTAGGGTTATAAGGAGCCCTACAGGTCACCTAGACCAACCCCCTCAATTTACAGATAATGAAACCGAGGATTAGAAAGGCAACCACTGCCCATGGTAACACCATGAGTCAAAGATACAGTCCAGCTGGTGCCAACATCTTCTGTCTCCAGGACCCATGTTTCCACCCTGACCCACTGTCGTTACAAATCTTCACACTAATTAGGGATGAAACAAAACCATCATAAAAATTACGAACTATTATTAATCACATGACTTTAATTCAACTAAACTAAGAAGTTTATATCTCAGGTAAGTGTTTGGGAAGCCAGACACTACAATACAAAATACTTACTGAACTTTCCGTGTGATCACAATTCTTCATTTAGTCATTACAGAATCTCAAAGGAGATGTACTTTACTATTCACAGCTTACCGATGAAATAATTGAGACTCAAAAACCTCAGTAGCAGAAGTTCATCTAAAACCTCTTTGATCCATAACCCGGGTAAGCTTCTCTGTGCTGTTTCTAGAGGTAACCTCTTCACCACTATGATTACCCATAAGAGAGACATAGGATATGTTTAGCTTGGAGCAGGATGGTTATTTCCCTTATACTGTGAAGTGCCCTCTTCTGTTCAAAGCAGAGATCTGCTCCAGAATCACTGTGGAGGTGGAGGTGAAGGAGAGAGAGTGAAGTGACCCCTCAGGAGTCAGCAAATCAGTGACATCGATGTTTGTTGCATTAGTTTCTAAAAGGGGGTTTCCACACTATTGTGATCTTCCCTTCATTGCCCTATTGCTTTTTTTTTTAACTGACATTCATATGGTTTCCTCTTCCTCTGCATGTGACTTCCCCAGCAATATTTCCACAAGGTACTGCACTTATGTGTATCAGCCTGTTTCCAAAACCTTCTTGTTGACAATTTGGATAGACCAATTAAGAATGTGTAGAACAAATGATTATAAAGGTATTTGGATAGCATCAAGTCCAGTCCCACATTTTAGTTATGCAGAAGCTGATTTCCAGACAGGAAATACAGCCAGTCAGATACAAAGCTGGGACTTGTGGCAAAGTTCTGTGAAGTCTAATATTCTTCCTACTACACAACATACTTGGTTGTATGATTGGCCTAAAAATAATAAGCATATATGACTTATTTGGGCCAAGTATATTATTTCAAGTCATTACCATGTTATATGCTTTTAATAACAAGGTGAAAACAAAGTTGGCAATCAAGAGATAGCAGCATAGGGTAGTAGAAAGACAATAGAAGCTTACAGCAGGATAGATCTAAATTTGATTTGGGCTCCCTGATTTACTAGCTGTGTTACTAGCTGTGTTGGTCAGGTTGCTTAACTTTTCTGAAGGTGTCACTACCTGAGAGTACAAAGAATTAGATGCAGTGGTGTATATAAAGCATCTGACATACAGTAGGTGCTCAATATATATGGGTTTCCATAATTCTAACCTACCACAAAAGAGCTGTGCCACTCTAGCAAGTTCCTTTAGCCTTTTGGGTCTTGTTTCCTCCATTGCAAATTGAGAAGATGAAAGAAACCAAATGAATTCCTACATCCCTTTTAACTCATCAAAAAATAATTAGTTCCCAAAGGTTCCTTTACCTTAATTTAAATTCAGCACTTAAGTACCTTATATCCATCCTAAGCACTGAACAGTACCAGCCAGGAAGATATGTATGATTTCAGCAGAATGGGATCCAACTCCATATCACATTAAGTTCCACAAAGAAAAATAACTATGCAAAACCCAAGGACTTAACTTAAAGGAAAACTCTACAAGGACATTGCAAACCCAATGCAATAAATATAAACTGAGGGTACACCTTAAATTATTACTCTCTCTTTTGCTGAGTTAGAAGATGAGAGCTAAAATGTTTATACTATATAACAAAAGACCTAAGAGACATTTGGTTAGAGCAACTAACGCCCTTTTTTGGGGGAAAAAATGAGTAATCAATTTCTCTTCCCAGTCTTTTTAAAAAAGATTTGTTTATTATTTTGGGGGGGGGAGGAGCAGAGGGAGAGTCAGGCAGACTCCTGAGCGCAGAGCCCAACACAAGGCTCAAACCCATGACCCTGAGATCATGACCTGAGTGAAAGCAAGAGTGGGGAGGCTCAATGGACTGAGCCACCCAGCCACCCCCCAATGTGAGTCTTAAACAAGGCTTTGAAATTTAAGATATTTGTGTCATTTGGAAACCAAGGGGAATAAAATTTACTCTGAGAGGTGTTTTACAATGATAAACATTAGTATGAGAAGGCGGTTAACCGTGTTCTCCTGTTACTTTTGGATTTCATGTTTGGGATTTATTTTCTCTAAAAATAAAATATAATTTAAATGCTTGAATCTTATAAGCAAGACCTGAGAAAATACTAACTGATCTTAAATGAAAAATTTTTTTAAAAGATTTTATTTTATTTATTCGACAGAGATAGAGACAGCCAGCGAGAGAGGGAACACAAGCAGGGGGAGTGGGAGAGGAAGAAGCAGGCTCCCAGTGGAGGAGCCTGATGTGGGGCTCGATCCCACAATGCCGGGATCACGCCCTAAGCCGAAGGCAGATGCTTAACCGCCGTGCCACCCAGGCGCCCCTTAAATGAAAATTTTAACTACAGTTTTTCCTCCTTTTCTCTTCCATAAGAAAATTATTATCAACGGATTTTTTCATTACAGATAAGGCTTTTTGTAAATAACATTGTGGAGGTTCAAAATACATTTAAAATCATATGTAGAGCTCTTCATTTGGTTTTAGAGCTCTTCATTTTGGGTTTCCCAAAAATTCATTTGAGGTTTGCCCTGTACAGTATTATTCAACTATATTACAGAATTTTGGAATGTATATCTTTGATTATAAAACACCACCACAACCAACAACAACAACAAAACTTTTGCCTTATATGAGTATGAAGAGACAGGAAAGATCCATTTAAATATTATCTCAAATGTGTGAAATAATATAGTTTTTTTAAATTCAACAGCTGTGTTCTACGAGCTGATTTTTTTGTCCTAAAATGTGATGAACAGTAAACTCTGTTCCCCAACATGCACTGTACGCAAAGGTTAAGAGAACCACAGAAATATGATTTAGGTCTATCCGTATCAGGCAAAGTGTGAACCAGAGATAGAAGGCCTGGATCCTGCTTTTGTCATTACTATAAAATTGATTTGTGATTTGGACAAGTCACTTCACCTTTTCAGTTCTGTCTCTTGACCTATGAAACAACAGGAGGAACCATGTAATCTCTTTAAGATTTCTTCCAGTTCCTGTAATTAACATCTGTGCAAATTCTCAGTACCGCATTTGAGGGGCATGGGACATGGGACAAAGGCACTCACAGGAGTGCACTTATTCTCTCTCCATACCTACAGCTAGGACGAACCAGCTTCGCAGAGAGCCAAATACTAAATGGCCTGGCTTCGTGCCTTGGCTAAAGAACACAATTGACGACTGTGAAAGCACTTAAAGAAACTCAGCCAGAGGAAACAAACTACTTTCTGAATGTAGTCCAAAAAATAGGTAGGGGGCGTGTAAGCCCTCTCAACCTCAGACCCTTTGTGTCCTTGGCCTTTCTTCTTGGCTGGCAGAAGGCACTGAGTTTATTTAGGTGACTCAGGTTTTCTTAGACTTAGGAGAAATTATTCTGAAAAGGAATGGTTCTCCTCCCTGGTCTCACATCTGACCCTTAAAAATACATATATTTTTATGCAGCAGCTATACTGTCTGCAGCATTCTTAGAACACCTTCATAAAACTGAGTTCAGCATAGTGGTTAAAAGTAGGAAGTGGGCTCAAATCCTGGCTCTACCACTTACCTGCTGTAGGATCTCAGGAAAAAAGCTTAACCTCTCCCTGCTTCAGGTTCCTCTTCTGTAAAATAGGAAACTAATAAAACCTAACTCATACGGTTGCGAAAATTAAGCAAGATAATGCATGCAAAGCGGTTACCACAGAATCTGACAGGAAGTAAATGTTATAGATATGTAGATAGATGATAGACAGACAGACACACACACACACACACACACACACACACACACACACACACACAGTTCCTGGCAACCGGGTCTCCCTAAAAAGTCTTATCCGAAGGCTACAAACAATTTTCTGGCAGTGAATGGCATCTGCTGATCTTTCCTCTTCTGAGCAAACAATATGGCAAAGACTCAAAGCTGGGCTCAGCTCTTACTAACAGGATCCTGCAGAAATCACATGAGGGAATGAGATTATCTGGAAAGTAGGAAAGCGTTACTCTGGTTTAAGACAAGGTCTTTGAAAGATAGAAACGCGCGCGCGCACACACACACACACACACACACACACACAATATAGTCATACAGAATCAGAGAAAGGGGTTATTTTTTTGTATATGACTTCTCAAGTGTTGCTGGTATTAAAAGCTACAGAATTTATAACTAGATGGCTCCCTGGAGACCACCTAGTTCAGCTCCCTCACTCGGTAGATAAGTAGCTGAGGCCCAGAGAGGTTAAGCAATTTACTGGGTGTCATCCAGCTGTAAATGACAGTGCCAAGACAAGCTTTCTGATTTCCCCTTTTACCACCCGCCCCCCAGTACTCAGCCTGGCATCTTTCACCAGCTCGGCACCCTGATCTTGATCTTGTTGTAGCAAACAGAGCATTAAGGTACACACACACACACACACACACACACACAGAGAGAGAGAGAGACAGGTTTCTCACTTTTGCCTAAGTTCCGAAAAAGTACAGAAGCAACATCAACCTCCAAGACTTTTTTGCTAGCGCCTCCCATCATGGAAATTGAGGAGGATCCCAGTCAATATGTGGCCCTCTCCCAGGCTGTCTTTGGAGTTTCTACTCTTCCCTTTCTGTTCCTTCCTCACATCCAGTCTTAAGTGCTATTTCTTAGATCTATTTCCAAAAGGTCAGGCATTTCCCAGGACAGAAGTTACCTTTGCTAATTTGCAAATTCTTCATCTCCCCACAAATGCTATACCTTTAGACAGGAAATACAGAAGAACTGTGATTAAATTTCCAACAAGCTCCCTGAGTTTAATTCAGTCAGAACTAATCCCTTCCTCGCTAAGATAACTCCATCAGGTTCATTTATAAAGTGTGTGAGTAGGGGAAGGACTGGAGAACCCTCAGGTATGCCTGACACAGAGAAAAGGAGGAAGAGGGGAAGGAAGAGACTGGGGGGAAGAGGGAGATGGGTAAAGGAACACATTGACCAAACTGCAAAGTCTGGATCCTGAAAACAGCTCTGCTGCTGAGACTGACTCACTGCTGAGGGGATAGAACTGCAGAGGAGATGCACTGTCTTAATCATACCTCCTCTGGTAACTGACTAACAGCCGACTGGTGTCCGGAACTACACACATAGGAAGCAGGCAGAGGCTACTCCTAAGTGGCAGAAAGGAGGAACTCGGTCTTCCTCTTGCTCCCTTTTCTTTCATCCAGTGCGGGCCACTGTGTGCCTGGCGGGCACACCCCAAGCTCTCCAGCTTCCCTCGATTCACCCCCAGACAGGGAACTCCCCTCCCTGCTCTCCTGGGGGGGTGAAAAGAAGCTTAGGGCATCAGAGATTTCTCTCAACTCTGCCAAATGCTCCCCAGCTCCCTACCCCTTGCAGGGAAACTGATCTGAGAGAAGATTTCACTGAGCAGACAAACGTAGGGCGCTTCTTGTCCCTAAGCGCTGGCGCCCGAGAAAGGTGTCCCTCAGCCTGGGTCTCTGCTGTGAGGGTGGGAGGCGTTAAGTGTCACAGCCAAGTGTTCCTTCCCCAATGTGAAACCGGAAGGAAGGCTTTGCTTGCCTTTTTTCCACTCCCTACCTGAATTCCGGGACCAGGTTAGGCTGCAACCCATAGAAAGCGGCAGAGAGAGTGACCAGCCACCCAGGCTTGTAACTCCCTTTCTCACACTCCAGATAAGGCGGAGACCACTTGACGTGGCTCTTGTCCCCGCCAAGCCCGTCCCTGCGCCGCCAGCTGTGGCCCAGGCTCCGGGGCCCCTGATTAGAGCCGCGGCTGTGTAAGTGGGTTCTCCACTTGCGCCGCAGGCCGTGGAACCACTCGGTCTCCAGCGTGGCGTTGGCCAGATGGTGTGCTGAGGAGGACAGGATGCGACTCTTCGCGAGTGGCCTGAAGGAAGACCTGCGGGGCCGGCGCGGACAGCGACTCGGTGCTGAAGGTGATGGCTGCCCGGGAAATGCTGGGCTCGCCCTCCAGGAGACTCCGTACCAGTGCCTGGTACCACTCCAGGTCGTCCTGCAAGTTCTGCTCCCGCGACTTATTGCTCTGCAGCATCACGTTGAGGAAGTTCGTGGCGTGTGTCAGCGTGTCCAGCGCCCTGTGCAAGGAGGGATGGGAACTGGCTAGGGCTGACGACTTCGCCGGCAGGCCCGCCAACTCGTAGCGGCCGGAGCAGTTGGCTCGCTTCAGCTGGTGGGAGTCCCCGGTGTAGAGGTAAGAGGCCACGTCCATGGGCACCTCCTCGGCGAGTTTCTGCGCCAAGATGGTGCCGTCGGTGGAGCGGCTCCAGGGAGCCGAGGGGTCCGAGGTAGAGGCTCGAGCCGGCTGCTGGGCGTGCTGCTTCAGCCTCAGGGTTCTCTCTCGGGAGTCCAGCGTCCCGAGGGTCGCGGTGGGCTGGTGAAGCACAGTTCCAATCCCAGAAGAACGAGCAGGAGGCAGAAGAGTAGGGGATAAGCCATGGCTCCCATCTACTTCTGCAGAGAGGAAAGGAGGTAACGGGAGACACTTTTTAAAAATTTGGTCGTCAATTTATCAACAGTAAGACTTTTACTAGAATCGGCCCCCTTCTCTAGATGGCACCCAGTCGAAAAGGACTTTAAGAATGTTTCAGAATTGGTTGCTGGTTAAGCTACCATCACAGGGAATCAAAGCACCTGTGGCAACGCTGTTCGCACCCGCTCCATAATGGGTCGACTCGGGATTACGCACCTCACAGCCTTGAGCCGAACAAGTTACATCCCCTCTCGCTCCCGGCGGCTATAGTTAGCTTGCTTACATCTTTCTGCTCAGCAGCTTCCACCGTCGCTCTCATTGAGGTGTGTTCAAGAGCTGCTGCTGCTGCTGCCGCCGCGGCCGCCAAAGACGCTGCTCCATCACCTCACCCGTGGCAGGTCGTTCCCGCCTCCCGGCTCTGGCTCCTCCTCGTTCGCTTCGCCCGGAGGCGCGGAGTGCGCGCACACAGATCCGCACCGCGAGCGCAGGACTGAGCCCCAAAGAGCGAAGATTTCTTTTAAGACGTTTGTCTCTCTGGAGTTTATACGACCAGGCAACTGGTTAATTGGCGCCCTCGGGTTTGGCCACAAACCACAGTCCTTTCTCCCCCTGCTCTGGAGGAAAGCCGGTTTAAAGAGGCAGCTTGGCCTCAACCAAACCCTTGAGGGGAGGCTTCAAGCCGTCTTGTTCACTGTTTGGTCAGCTCCTCTGTCAATCAGCCGACTGCCATTTGTTGGGCTGGGGCGGGAGCTGTCCAGTGCTGAACCCCAGGCGGCACGGAGGAGGCGGAGGAGGCGGTGGCTCGGGGTGCAGCAGCACGGAGTCTTTTCACCCGCTCGCGTTCCCTGATGACTCGGAAACCTGAGGGAGTGGGAGTGGGGGTGGGGGTGGGGTGGGCGGGAGTGAAGGGAGAAGCAGAGCGTTTGTGGCTCAGAGCGAAGGAAACTTGGACGTACTGAGGAGGAGGGTATTGGCGTCTTGCATGCATGTTAAATCAGCCTTTTCTTTTGCCTGGAAAAGAGGGAGAAAGGAGTTTTCATTTCTGACTTAAATCGAAGGGGAGGGACGTAGGATGGAGACGTGTCCTCCCGAGCATCTGCTCATTTTAGGCAAATTATCAAATCCTCCTCTTTATTGTCGATTAAAGAAAGGATTAAAACCTACTTGCCGAGGTCTTAGCTATGAGGGAGTAATGGAGACATCTACCGGCTGAGCTTCAAGGGGGGAAAAATGCTATATTTAAGGAACCTCTGCCTGAAAGGGGGACAGGATGTAGGGGAACCTGTGAAAGTGTATGCAAGTCAGTAGGTGAAGGGAGAGACATGTGCAAGGGGCAGGACTCAGATGTGAGAGAATGAGAATGAGTACTGAGTTTGTGTTGCGTGAGGAGGGAAGTCATTCTGATTGGGAGTTTCTAGAGTTAATGGATATGAGAACAAAGACATCCAGTTATCTATAGGTTGGGATACCCCAGCAGAAGGAAGAAGAGATACAGAGTAATAATATGTAAAATAATAATTATAAGCTGCATAATATGCCAAGTCCCCACCCCAATTATGGGGACATCCCTTAACAGAGTCTAATTGTTTTATTTTAAACTTTAAGGATGTCTTCTGTTATTCTGAAAATACTAATTACTACTTGATATGTAGTGTTTTTTGTGTCTCCACTTTCCATAGGCACCTCCGTTTTCAAATTCCTCCAGAAAGATACAAATAATCCCAAATTCACTTCAGTTCCCAACCAACAAAAATGTCACTGGTGGCATTCTGAGACAGCACTGCTTAGATTTACTTTATCATTTCATTTCATTCTCCCTATTGAGAAAATACCTGAGCACTGAAACGTAAGCTCCAAAGAGAAAAAGATTGTCTGTATTGGTCACTGTAGTATCTTGAGCACCTAGAACACACAGAACTGCCTGGTACATAGTAGGTTCTCAATAAATATTAGCTAAGTTAATGAATAAACCAGAAGATCGTGATGATGAAGCTAATATTTAAAAATGCATATCCTTATCTAAGAAGAAAAGTCTGCCTGATATGTCAGTGACAAGGACTTTTGGAATGAGACATAGTAATGAGTTTTCCAAACTACAGACATGGTCTCCAAGTGAATTTTTATACCTATGCAAAGAATGGTTACTAGATTTATACTTATTTACAAGTAGATTTCATGCTCATATCTGACTTTTTGTTTAATTTTTGCTTTACAGTGTATACTCCTTTGCTAAATAAATGTCATCCCAGTTTAATGCTTTATGGTAGCATATGTGGCAGTAATAACAGAAGGAGTTTCTGTTTGTTTAATTTATCAGAGTATACAGTATGATTTTCAATCTATATAACCACGCTAAGGACTGAAATGTAATTTCCTCATTAATTGATGTTCTTAGAAAACATATACAATTTATTAACAGTTCTTTAAAATTTTTCAGTGTGGCATTTAAAAAAAGAGGATATAATTTTTTTAGTAGGCCCCTCTAGAAGTAATTCAATGACTGAGCATAATTAAAAGATTTGGGTTCTGGTATAAGCATTCTTCTAAGCAAGATTTATGATCACTGGCAAGACATTTAAAGTTTCTGGTCTTAAGGACACAAATTGTATCTGGTCTTCATGACTTAACACTGAAGGAGTACTGAATGTAACCTAAGTCACCCTCCAGAGGTGCCAGGCCTTCCCTAGCTAACATCTATCAAGAAAAGCTCTCCGGGTGAATCTATGTGAGAGGCTTTTGCAATTTTAGCATTCCCTTCAGTGGCTCACCTTCAGTCTATACTGCCATATAACTGAGGTAGACTAGTTGGGTCTAGAACAGCACTGCCAAAAATAGAAATATAATGTGAGCCACAAATGTGATTCATATATATAATCTTAAATGTTCCAGTAGCATATTTAAAAAGTAAAAAGAAAAAAGTAAAATTAATTTTAGTAATATATCTTATTTAGTCCAATATATACAAAATAATATTTCAATAAGTAAACAATATAACAATTGTTAGTGAGATATTTTACATTTTTATACTAAAAATTCAAAATCCAATGTATATTTTACACCCACAACACATGGCATTTCACACTAGCCACATTTCCCGTGCTCAATAACCACCTGTGACCAGAGGCTTCCATAGAATACAAGCTCAAGAAGATAGTACATTGTGGTCTTGAATGTTCTAAAAAGCCTAGGTACACACAGGATAAGGTACCATGGTCCGAATGCTCTAGGAGGCCTGGTCCATTTAATAAGTCTGGAGTCAAGGTAACTGAGTAGTAGACAACCCTTTGTCAATGTCAGTGTCCATCAGTAAAGGAAATAATCCAAAAGAGGTTTTTATAAGAGACTGAGATTTAACACATATTCATATACCTCTAAACAAATTACAAAATTCCACACCAACTCACAAAGACTATCATTCATTCAACAGATGTTGATTGAGCCTCTATTAAGTATCAGGCATTAGGCTTGCTACTGGTGCAAACTAAACACATCTTCTGCACAATAGACACATGGATCTTACAATCAGGTGTGTAGAGAGAGAGATGATAAAAGAGCAAACAAACTAAAAACTTAAATATAGTGGTAACTGCCATGAAAAAATAAACACTGTAAAGTGATAAGAACTGCAGGGTTTGGGGGTAGGGACCTTCTTATATAAAGAGACGAAGAAAAAAAAACTTCTATGAAAAGGTAACAATTGAGCTGAGACTTCAAGAATGAGGAGCAGTTAACTAGGTGGTAGATAGTAATGAACTAGCTAAAGGTAAGAAGGAAAGAAACTTACCTCAGTTAGATGGAGTAGTATATGGGTACACTAAGACTACAAATATTCCATTCCTAACAGGAAAGAGGGCTGGAAGAAAATAACTTCAAGAACCTGAAGTTCATATATAACAAGTACAAACAATTGAGAAAAAAATCATTTTATAAAATAATCAAGTGATTCTGGCATGAATAACACCCACCCCCACCACCAATTAAGTGAATGTAATTTGTACATATAGATAAATACCCCCTGTGTTACCTCAAAATTAAGAATGAAGTTGTCATATTGATACCATGTAGGAGCTTGACCGTAATAGAACAATGCATACAAGACCCATCACCCCTCTGCGAAAAGGCCCAAAGCTTTTTCATCACAGCCTGAGAAGTCAATGTAATTGCCTGAAAATAGTGAAATGTGCACTGATGAAAAAGCAATCTGCAATGGAGTCATGAGTTATTAGTTGTCATATGACTGATTTATCAATATTATAAAAAGATATGATATCTGAATATCTTTTGTGTGTATGTGAGTGTGTGTGATGTTTGCATATCTTTAAGAAAAAGAAATTAAAGGAGGTAAAAAACTGCTGAGACCAGATTTTATGTGAGCAGTTTAGGTAGAGTTATTTAAAAAATTTAAGTGCTGCTGGGGCACCTGGGTGGCTCAGTTGTTAAGCATCCGCCTTTGGCTCAGGGCGTGATCCCAGGGTCCTGGGATTGAGCCCCACATCGGGCTCCCTGCACCGCATCTGGCTCCCTGCTCTGCTGGGAGCCTGCTTCTTCCTCTCCCACTCCCCCTGCTTGTGTTCCCTCTCTCGCTGGTTGTCTCTCTGTGTGTCAAATAAATAAATAATATCTTTTAAAAAAATTTAAGTGCTGCTTTAAATCATTTAAATCAGCAAGGATTAGGACAGTGGGATATGGTGAAAGGACACTGAATTGGCAGTGGGGAGACCAAAATCTACTCTTGGCTCTGCCATCATCCAGTCACATGACTTTTGACAATTTCCTCAACCTCTCTGAGCCCTTTTGCTTCATCTGTACCCTAAGAGTGATGTGTAAGATATATCCACAACTGGAACAATTGAAGCTGAGTAACAGATATTGGCCCAGGTATATCTTCCAAGAACTCATCGTTCTAAATCGCTCTAGATTTACAAGGTAACTGTTATTTTTAGATTAAATGATGATGGATCTCAGTAAACAAAGTGGCATAACCCCAGATTCCTGATAAAGCAAATAGAACTGCAAAGGGACAGCACAGTCTGTCAATATGACACAAATTCAGAAATCCAGTTCTTATTCCAGTCTTGTATGCATTGTTCTATTACAGTCAAGCTCCTACATGGTATCAATATATATTTATATAACTTCATTCTTAATTTTGAGGTGACACAGGGGTATTTATATATATGTACAAATTACATTCACTTAAGAATCACTGAGATTCCGGATTTCCCTAAGCATATGCAATCCCTGTGCCTCATGTGCCCATTTGCAAAATGAAAATCATAGTCTTTGTTCTCCAAGGGCAGTAGTTTTGAAATTTCTGGGTGTAGAAGTATCACTAGAGAATTCTGAATATCACTGTGGGTCTGGGTAGAACTTGAGAATCTGCATTTTAATAAGCACCACAGGTGATTTCTGTTGCAAATGGTCCACAGAGCACATGCTGAGAAATACTGCCTGGAGCCGTGGAAAATAACTCTAAGATATTAGGAAAGAAGAGCTGGTAAACACAAAGCCTTGTTATAAATTGTGAAATGTAGCCTATGAATAACAATGAAAATAACACCTATAAAGAATATTATTTTTATTAATATTAATAACATCATCATTATCATCTAAACATTTATATAGCACTCACAGCAGCCAGGCATTGTCCTAAGGATTTGACACAGGTTAGCTCTTTTAGTCTGCATTACCACACTGAGCTTGGTACTGTTTCCATTTTACAGATGGGAAACAAAAAGAACAAAAAACAAACAACAACAACAAAAAGAAGTGCCCTAAGAAATGCAGCCATGTGGCTCCACATATACTTTAAATCATTATACCAGTGGTTCTCAAACACTGATATGCATTAGATTCACCTGGAGAGCTTCTGTCAAAGCACAGATCAGTGGCCATACCGCACAGCATTGCTACTTCAGTGGGTTTGGAGTAGGGCCTGAGAAGTTGTATTCCTAACAAGTTCCCAGGTGATGCTGATACTGCTGGTCCAGGAGCCACTCTTTCAGAACCACTGCTCTGTGCTGTACTTGCCATCAGTATAATCTATCACCTCTACATGCTTATACTCTTCCATGTATTTCACATGGAAGAAGAAGAAAGTGAACATCAGTGGACGAAAAGATGCCTGAAATCTGCTCAGGGGGAAAAACAACTCTCTGGTTTTCTATTTCTGGCTTAGAAAGTTTACCCAAGATGTTTATGTTTTTTACTTCACAGTTTATTCTCATCTGCCTCCAGTTTACCCTTAAAACTCTTACTCCCTGTCAGCATCACTTCTAAAAACACTCCTGTTCTTTCAAGAGTCATCTCCTATGCTTTTCACTATAAAGTCATGACTTGGGCTGTTTTTTTCCTACCCAATAAAGTGCATCTTTTTTAAGTACTGCTAAACAGTATCATCTACAGAGTCACTCAGGCTTTGACTCAAACTGCTAGTTTCCCCTAATCTTCTAAGCCACCACGCACGCAAAACGGTTCTGTAAACCTAAAGACACCTGAAGAACTTTCTGACCACAAGGGAAGAGAATACCAGGAAATGGCATTCATGTAGGAAAATCCTAAGTGCACTAAGGCATAGTATTTCCTTTAAATGGCTTTCCACGTCCCTGACCTAACAACCTAACATCCAGCAGTGCTGGAAAAGATTAACATGGCATTTACAAAAACAAAAACAAAAAGCAAAACACAAAACAAAATAAAAAACACCAAACTACTGAAAGTCCAACTCTATTTAATACAAGGATTGGCTCCCTTTCTCATTTAGAAATAAGAACAACCCAAGAATTTGAAACAAAATTTACCAGGAAGAGAGCTTTGTGGATAGAAAGAAATAGGAAATAGATTACTTTGTCTTTGCTCAATTTTCTCTGCTTCCCTCCTTGGAGGGAAGCTCCTCAGGCCACATGTAAGTGTGTGTTATTATAGTTTATGATGTTGTCTTCATCAGGACATTACCTTGGGCAAAATGAAGGCTTACTTCATGACCAGTTTCAGACTTGGCTCTCCATCTTAACCCAACAGGTTTTGAAAGTTGGAAACTTCAGGTGCCCAGGACCATGTCTGCAATTCACCTTGTGTACACATAAGAGACACTAACTAATGGCAATTCCTCACTGAAGAAGAGCAGAAACTTGTAAACCCAAATGAACCTATAAAGAACAAGTTTATCAAAAAGCAGAATCATACCTGTAAACACAAAGAACAAACTGATGGTTGCCAGAGGGAAGGGGTTGGGGATGTGGGCAAAATGAATGAAGAGGAGTGGGAGATAGAGGCTCCCAGTTATGGAATGAATAAGTCATGGGAATAAAAGCACAGCATGAGGAATGTAGTCAATGATATTATAATAGCATGGCTACACTTGTGGCGAGCATATAGCATAAACTATAAAGAAGTCGAAAGAAGTCCAATCATTATGTTGTACACCTGAAACTAATGTAACATTGTGCACCAACCACACTCAAATAAAAAATTTAATGAAAAAAAAAAGCAAGTTTGTGATAATATTAAGTCGCTTGTTAAGTTTTCCTATTTTAAAAAAGTTGGGGGAAATTAATCCAGTTATGTTATTGTTGTAATTTCAGATACCTGGATTATATGGAAAAAATAAGGAGACATAACATAAAAAGATATCCCAACAAGATGTAGTGAAAGAAAAAAATCACTACACATATTCTGGTGGAAATACCTTCAGGCTAAGAAAATGACAAACCTAAGCTTGAGTCCAGGTACAAAACAGTTTTGCAGATGTAGTAGGTGGTGTGATGCAGAAGTCTGAATCCTGTGGCATATATTAATTGTTTCTATTTGTCATTTTGATGTATTCTTTGGAATAAACAGCTTCAAGGAAAATTTTGCCTGGTCTTTACCAACAGCTCCCTATTCAAACACGGAAGAATTTCAGAGAAATTTTGGCACAAGAAGCTTTCGGCTTCTTTTGTTCGCTGTGTCAAATAATGTTCCTCAGTAATGGGGCTGACTTCAAGTATACATGGCCATCACATATCACAGTGTCTGGGGAGAAATGGGTTCTTCATGAGCACTCTGCAGAAATGAGTTCTTATATATTGCATAGAAAAAAGCCCACTAGAGAACAGAAGGCTAAAAAGAGAAACTATTTTCAAGAATCTGCTGTATCATGAGTACCAAATGTGATGAAAAGGAGCTGTTTCAACTGTTTGTTTTTATATCTCAAATCAGATATTCTGGAGTTAAATCCTGCGGCATATAATTTAATTAAAATTCAAGAAAGAAATAAGAATATAACAAGAAAGCTTTTCTGAATGTCGAGGTTATTTTTAATTGAGATGGATTAACCAAGAACTGAAAAGAATCTCTTTCCTTGAAGAATAATTTGTGATTTTTGGTAGAAACTATATCCATGTAGCAAAAATGAGTTATATTTATATTCCACCTGGATAGACAGACAAACCAAATGGTCATTGGGATCTATTTCTTTCCTATAGTTCTTTGATAGACTGAGATCACTGATAGACTCCAATAACTGAAACTGTTAGATTGCCACAAACGGGAAAACTAGTGCATACATATTTAACGCAAATACTTCTCTTAGGCATCAAAATCCTGTCCCTGTTTGCTACCATTCCTCTTGTACTGCATTACTCAACCTGACATTCAAGACCATTTACAAAAATTTTCTCCCACAACCCACCAGTCCTCTGCTACCTTTTGGAGTCCCTCCATTCTGACAAAGCTATGTGGTTTACACTCTTCCTTTATAAGTAACTTGCACACTCCAGTCCTATGCCTGCCTTTGTGAAAGTAACTCTGTTTATTGAGAAAACTTCTATAAATATGTGTTTCCTTTAAAATCTTTCAACACTACTAATCTCTGAATAGACATTTCTTCTAGAAGATTTACGAAGGTCTAATGAGTTCATGAAAAGATGCTCAACACCATTAGTCTTTAGAGAGATGAAAATTTAAACCACTAGATACAATTACATACCCCTAAAGGACTATAATAAATAAGACACACAATAACAACTGTTGGTGAGGATGTGAAAAAACAGGAGGCTTCCTACATTGCTGGTAGGAATGAAAAGTGTCATAGTCACATTAGCCACAGATTAGCAGTGTCTCAAAAAAGTTCAATATAAACTACCATATGACCTAGAAATTTAACTCATAGGTGTTTACCCAAAAGACATGAAAGCTTATGACCACACAAAGACATGCATGTGAATGTTCACTGCAGCATTATTCATAATAGCCAAAATCTAGAATGAGCTAAAGGTACATCAACTGGTGAATGAATAAACCCAGTGTGGTACAACCATATGATAGAATACTATTCAGCCAACTGACTAAGATGAAGGGCGGTGCTGTTAGCCCAAATTGAGGACACAGGAAGAGGAACAAGACTGGAGACAAAGAGAAGTTTTATTTTTTTTTATAAAAATTTAAAGAACATGTGTGTGTGTGTGTAATGCCAGAAGTTTTGCTGGCACTTTCCGTCCACCATCTCCTTTGATCCTCTCAGTAGACTTTGAATGGAGGGACTTGTTATTACCCCTATTTTACAAAGTAGCAAACTAAAGCATGGAGGGGATGGAATGTGAGAAAGAGAAAGTAGCAACAGCTTCAGCTCTTATCATTGTGCCCACTTCTTGGAGGTAAAGATTGAATATATCGAGGTGATGTCAGTCCAGTCCAGGGCTCACTAATTGTTGGTGTGAATTTGGTGGGTGAAAATCTAGTTCTTTTTCATGATTTGTTTTTATTTTCCTTCTATTTAGATGTGAGTATTTATCCAAGGGCGTGACATGGAGTCCCCATTCTCTTCCCTCTTGATTGTATCCACTTTCATGGCTGCAACCATAACATCCATGGGGCGTCTCCAAAGCATCGATCTCAAGGCTTGACAAACAGTTGCAGATTTTCAGCTGCCTTTTTAAACATCCCCTAATTGCATGACTGCTGCCATGTGAAGTATTCAAGCCCCTGAGGATCTACAGTGCAAGACATGAAAGGCCTAAGGAGAGGCACATATTGAATTATTAGTAGGACTGTTTACTCTGCCAAAGGTTCTGTAGTTGCTTAACTTGTGCTGTCAGCTGAATTCAAATTTAAATTTAATAAAAAGTATATATAACTAAAAATTCACTTCATCAGTCTCATTAGCCAAATAATGCTCAGTGGCCATTTGTGACTAGTAGCTACCAAGGATGGGCCGATTTAGATATGGGACATTTTCATCAGTACTGAATGTTCTACTGGATAGTGCTGTAGAGTAACCAACCATCCGTGTCTAAATCCAAATTATCTTCTCCTTGATTAGCTCAACTTTAATACTTCATCATTGTTATGGACTGAATTTGTGTCCCCCACCACCCAAATACATGTGTTCAAGCCCCTAACCTCTCAGTGTGACTGTATTTGGAGATAGGGGAGCTAGTGGGGGTTAAATGATGTCATAAGGGTGGGATCTAATCCTGATAGGGCTGTTGTCCTGTAAGAAGAGGAGAAGAGACACCAGACATCCTCTTTTCTTGCACGCATGATAGGGGAAAGACTGTATGAGAACTCAGGTGAGAAGGTAGCCCTCCCATCCATGCCTTCATACCCAAAACTAATACATCTTCTTTTCATACCAGATTTGATCTTCTCTTTTTGCATATATAGGTGTCAAGCAACACAAGTTTGAACTGCACAGGTCCACTTATACCAGGATTTTTTTCCGATAAATATAATACAGTACTGTATATGTATTTTTTCTTTCTTATGGTTTTCTTAATAATATTTTCTTTTCTCTAATTTACTTTAATGCAGGAATGCAGTATTAATACATATAACACACAAAATATGTGTTAATTCACTGTTTATGTTATTAGTGAGCCTTCCAGTCAACAGTACGGTATTAGTTAAGTTTTTGAGGAGTCAAGTTATATGCTCGTTTTTGACTGTGTGCAGGGCCAGTACTCCTCACATTGTTCAAGGGTCAACTGTACCTTGAATGTTCTCTTTCCTTTCCTATTTTCACTACTAACATATCATCTCATATGTGAATGCTGAACTACCTGGGACACCTGGATATCTCCAGTCAGTCGGGCTTGATTTTTAGTAGGTCATAATCTCCCAGGGTCCCATCTCAGGCTCATGAGATCGAGACCTGTGTTGGGCTCTGTGCTCAATGAGGAGTCTGTTTGAGATTCTCTCTCTTCCTCTGCCCCTCCCCCTGCTCTCTCTCTTTCTAAAATAAATAAATCTTTTAAAAAAAGATACCAAACTACCTGACATAATTTTTCCTATAACCATTTTAGATTTATAAATTAATCTCACCAAAAGACGATTTTCATTTATGTCTTTTTTTTTTTTTTTTTGGTCATAAATCCTCAGAAGTTCTAGATTTATTCCAGGGAAAAGCCCAAACTTCTTATTCCAAGATTCAGATTTGACCTATCATTCCTCTCTCCCCAAGCTGCACATACTCTAAACAAATGGATCTTCTGACTCACCCCCATACTTTAGCAACTACTGACCTTCTCCTTACTCAGGCATCTTGCAGGATATGGGTGAATCCTGCTCTACATCCCTGGCCATTCAGCTCCTCATTGTCCACCATCCCCAATGCACCTTATATCTCCCTCCTGTCTCCTAAACTTCACCCATCATCAGCAATAACAGCATCACAACAGAGGTGCAATAAAAAATGCCAATGTACTTAGTGGTTACTATAGGCCAACAACTGTACTTAGAACTTTAATTATCTTACTAATTTTCATACCTTGGAATCAATATCATTCTCACCATACAATACTAAGGATTGTATTGCTCAGAGAAGCAAGTTTTGGCTTATTCTCTTTTTTTACTTTCTATCCTCAACACCAATTTGGTGCTTCATACCAAGAATATTTATTTTTTCAAGTGAGGATCCTGTTTCCCCTATTATTCACCTGGAAGCTTCCTGAAGGCAAGTCCCTGTGTCTTGCACACTTCATTCAGACACATTGAAGCAGATCTCAAACAATATTGGTTATTTCCACTTAACCTATTTCTCAACAACTTACAGGTAGTGCTTTCCTTCCAAATCCCATCTCTTAAATGTTTAGCATGCTTCAAATATCAGCCTTAGTCCTTCTGATCTTCTTACTCTATAAATTTTGCTGGTGATTTCATAGAGCTTTTGGCTTCATTACCAGCACTATGTGTGGTTAAGCATTGTATGTGCAGGTTCAGGCCCACCTGACATGCAGGCCAAGCTTGAAGACTTCTCCGTAGAGAACATGCTTACGCAGAGAAAGGGAGCTGGAATCATCAGGGGTACTGGAACTCTCTGTTGTGACCTTTGCGGGGGCTGAGAGAGGGAGGCAAGTGAAGTTCTAGAGTACAAAATTTGAGAAGTGGCACTTCCTCAGGACTGTGAACTTGCTGACCCTGCATTTATATGACCTGAGTGTGAGATCTTGGAGCTTGTACCTTAGAGGTTAGCCTGGGAATGTGCTTAGGGGTACCAGTAATGTCCAGCCCTAAAAAAAAAAAAAAAAGTTGTGATGTTGAATTGAATTCCCTCTATCCTTGGCCTTTCCCTATAGGGAAGGCTGTACAGTACAGAGTTCCCATTCCCCTTCCCACTCTGAGTGTTACCCTAGACCAGTATAGATGATATTTATAAAAGATTTAGGAACTAAAAAGGAAATCAACAGGCACAGGAGGCAGCAATTTAGGAACCAGAGTTAGAGATGGTTCCCAAAGTGTGGTTGCCAGGTTCCCACAGCATCAGCTACTCCTCGAGACTTGTTAGAATTCAAGGTTCCCAGGCCCACCCCAGAGCCTATTGACTATAAAGAACTTTGGGAGTGGGAACCACAGACTATGTTTTTATAAGGCCTTGGGTGATCCTGAGCCAGACAATGATCGGTAGTGAGTCAACCCAATAACCAGAAAGGATTTCTTGGACCCAGCCAGAGAAAAGAAACTGTAACCTTACGAATGTCAGTCTTGTTTACTAGCAGAGAGCTGAATTCGAGACTGACGGGACTGTGGTGTTTTATTCAACAATAACAACAACAAAGTATGAAATCTATGATGCTTTTAGATCTTAAAAAGAGAAGGGCTTGGATTTTAGGGAGGTTTCAGACTGTTGAATAGAAAACCCATAGGATGACAAGGATCCTGAGAGGAACTGGAGTGTCAGGGGAGACACTCAAGATGAGACAAGTCTGCTCAGAGAGACAGCCGGATGTCAGAGCAGACAGAAAAAAAAGCTACAACAGGCGCCAAGAATTTAGCACAGATACAAAACTCTTGCAAAGACTGCCAGAAAAGTCTTCAATTTGGTTTCTGTAAACAGAATGAAATGGTGGAGCTGGAGAGATTGGAAGGAGAGGGTGTGTTCAAGACTGTGAGCTTCAGAAAGAACGAACGAACTACACAGCAGGCAGGCATCCGTTAGGGCTGGGGATGCAGTGAAGCCAGTAATATTCATGCCAGGCTCACCCAGGTGAGGAATTGATTTTCCAGTATTAGACCTTATATTGGGCTTTTTCAGAACAATAGAACCAGAGCTAGTAGTGTGTGTATACATCAGATATACATACTGTTCTATATAAAAACTATGATATATTTTATATGTAAATATATATAAGTTTTATATACAAAGTTAATGAGAAAGAAATGGAGATTTGTTTTATTTCCTTTTTAAATTTTTATTTTTTTAAGGATTTTATTTATTTAATTGAGAGAGAGAGGGAGAGAGAGCATGAGCAGGGGGAGAGCCAGAGGGAGAAGCAGACTCTCTGCTCAGCAGGGAGCCCGATATAGGGCTCAATCCCAGGACCTCAGGATCAAGACCTGAGGTGAAAGACTGAGCCACCCAGGAGCCTGTGAGATTTGTTATGAAGTATTGGCTCACATAATCATAGAGGTCTGATGAGTCCAAAATCTGATGGACTAGGCCAGCGGACTCAAGGAGGAGTTGTAGATTGACTCTCGTAGATTACGTCTGCTGACAGAATTCCTTCTTCTTTGGGAGAAGTCAATTGTTCTGTTAAGACCTTCAAGTGTTTGGATGTAGCCTACCCATCTTATGAAGGGCAACCAGCTTTACTCAGAGTGGATCAATTTAAATATTAATTTCATCCAAAGAACACCCTCACAGAAATATCCCAAACAACATTTGGCCAAATATCTAGACATCATGGCCCAGCCACGTTGGCATATACGATTAACTGTCATAGGACTGCCCCCAGGAAAGCTGCTTGCTACCACTGCTGGTAGTAGTGCCGGCAGTGTATGGAGTATGCTGCTACTACCGCAGACAACTGAGAGGAGCAGAGATCTGAAAGGGAGCTTCTGCCTTATTTGTGTTCTGCTCTTTTCTATTTATAAGCTCTGTGTGTGTGTGTGTGTGTGTGTGTGTGTGTGTGTGTGTGTGTAATACTCGAGTTAGAGGAAAGGAATTGTATGAATTTCTACAAATAAATCAAGTACTAATTATTTCTTAACTGTCTGAGACACTGTTTCTAAAATTTTAAATTTATTTCCTCCTACAATTCTTTTACTCAAGACTGTCCCAATTTCTAGATGCTTTGCATCAGCACAATCTCATTGCTTTTCAGCCATTTCCATATTACTCCTCATCTATTTCAACTGTATTTTCACTGCTTTCTTTTTTCTTTGTTGTCTATAAAAATTAACAGGCATTTGAACTATTCTAATTTTTTTGTTATTATAAATAATACTGCTATGGACATTTATGTGCAAGTGTTCAAGTCTTCTTCCCTTTCTCTATTGGGTTGTCTGCATGTTGATTTTTTGGTCTTTTTTAATGTATTTCGTATACAAACTCTTTGTAAATTATAGGTATTGTGTATATCTTCTACTCTGTGGCTTGCCTTTTTACTCTTAATGGTAACCTTTGATAAACAGAAGGTCTTAATTTAAATGTAGTCCAATTTATCGGTCTTTTTATTTATAGTTAGTGCTTTTGTGGAGGCTTTGTTATGTTAGAAATTCTCTTAGAAATTTTACATTTTACTACTCACATTTAGTTATACTCTCACCTGGAACTGACTGCATGTCAAGTATGAGATAAGGTCAAGGTTAATTTTTCCAGTGTGTTCCAGGTCAGGTTTCCTGGATATCGGATCTGGGGCATTGAGATTTGTGTGCAGGAATTTTACTGGGATAAAACTCTCAGGTATCACCTGAGAGGGAGGAGAGGAAGCAGGGTCGGGTGGAGGGAGATGTTAAGCTGTGGTGATACAGTTGTGTTAGAGACTTAACTATCCCCAAGGGGAACTCTTGAATTGGAATGATCCTTCAGAGACCAATCTAGGAAAGGGCTGGGACTTTGGACCTTTGCATCCACCAGTCATTGGATGTGGGTACCCTCTGGGAGAGAATATAATCTTGGATAAAGCAGCTTTCTTTAACTAAGGGAAAGTCCCAGAGAGACAGATGCAGCTGTGAGCCATCAGCAGCCAACTTTCCCAGCAACCAGGGGATGAGTGCCGCGGTCCTGAAGGTGGATCTGAGTAAACCAGTTGACTCAGCACCATTTATTGAAAAGATTGTCTTATTCCCACGAAGGTTGCTGCAGCGCCACCTTTGTCATAGATCAAGTGACCATATGCGTGGGTCTCATTTTGAACCCTATTCTGTTCCAGTGGTCTCTTTGTTACTCCATGAGCCAATACCACAGCATATTAATTACTGCAGCTTCATCCTGAGTGTTGATATCAGGGACATTCTGCTTTTCAAGATTATCTTGGCTAATTTAATAAATAGTATTTTACTGTTTTCTGTGTTGAGTCCTTGAAAATCTTTTTCCTCCTTTTTTCTGATGCTGCTGTAAATTAAAAAAAAATTCATTTTCAAACTACTTATATTGGTATAAAATACAATTGATTTTTGCATTTTGCCCTTGTATCTGCCAACCTTGTCAAACTTAGTTTATTAATTCAAATAATTAAACTATAGATTATTTTGAATTTATCATACATACTTATGTTGTCATTGAAAAATTACAGTTTCATATCTTCTTTTCCATTCCTGATATCTTTTAACTTATTTTCCTTACTTTAGGAATGCTGATATAATGATGGATAAAATATCAGGTTTAATAGCCATTGTAGGTAATTATAGCACAATTTATTTAATCAATATTTGATTGAAGGACACTTAAACTGGCCCTTTTTTTTTCATAAGTAATGTTGCAATAAGCATCTTTTTACAAACATTTTTATGCAGTCATTTCATTCATTCATTCCTTAGTATGTATTCCAGGATTTCTTGAAACAATCCAATCAACAATTAAATGCATATAAAGCAAATTAAAAATTTTTTAAAAACAAGTATATGTAGCTGTCAGACAGCAATGCATTTTCTTAGTAACTTATCTTTTGAGTTACAGTGGGATCATACTTCTACTGAAAAAAGTCCATGGTTTTGTTTTTGGTTTTTTTTTAAAGATTTTATTTATTTTTATTTTGACAGAGAGAGACAGTGAGAGAGGGAACACAAGCAAGGAGAGTGTGAGAGGAAGAAGCGGGCTTCCTGCTGCCGAGCAGGAAGCCTGATGCGGGGCTTGATCCCAGCACCCTGGGTCATGACCTGAGCCGAAGGCAGACGCTTAACGGCTGAGCCACCCACGCGCCCCAAAAGTCTATGATTTTTTTTTTAAAGATTTTATTTATTTATTTGACAGAAAGAGAGACAGCCAGCGAGAGAGGGAACACAAGCACACAAGCAAGGGGAGTGGGAGAGGAAGAAGCAGGCTCCCAGCAGAGGAGTCTGATGTGGGGCTTGATCCCAGAACGCCAGGATCACGCCCTGAGCCTAAGGCAGGCAGCTTAACAACTCGCCACCCAGGGCCCCCAAAAGTCTATGATTTTTAAATGTAAATTTAGAAAAAAATTTTTTGGGAGATGTGAGCCTACCTACGCCTTTGTATTTGTGCTTTAAGTACTCAAACTTCCTGGGATTCTAACAGTCTTATTGTGTTTTTAATAAATCTCTTTACAGTTAAGAATTGCCCAATCTCTTGACCTAAATAAATGCATTTTTTGACAGTTTCTTTTGCAAAAAAAAAAAGCAGAGATAAAGGAAGAGGGAGGTGTGGAGAGAAAAGCAAAAGGAAAAAAGATGGCGGATAAACAATTTGAGAACTTTCCTCTCCCATTTTCATTTCAAGATAGTAGCCTGTAATTCATTGCCGCAGGAGATATGTGACAGGTAGAAAGCAGAACCATCTGCAAAGTAATTCTTGTCTTTGTTTCAGAAAATTTAATCCCAGTGAGAACAATAATTCCCCAGAAGAAAAAATTCCCCTGATGTAGTATTAGAAGTTCATAATCCAGAGCCAACAGTGACCCAGGTCTTGTTTACTGGAGATGGCCTGAGAACAGTGAGTTCTCAGAGAGGAATATGTGGGCGGGGGGGGGGATCATAGTAGGGTTGCCAGATAAAATATAGGCCATCCAGTTATATTTGAAATTCACATAGACAATGAATAATATTTTTGGTATAAGTATATCCTAAAATTGCACAGGGCATACATACACTAAAAAGTATTGTTGTTTATCTGAAATTCAAATTTAACTGGATGTCCTATTTTTTTGTCTGCATGTTTTTTATTTTTGTTTTGTTTTCTAAATCTGGCATTCTAGATCACAGGCACTTCAGAGCTCAAGCTCTGCAAGGTGCAGAGATTCCTGTGACCCTTGAATGTTCAGCCAGCGTGTCAGAGAGCCATTGGATCTGGGACAGTGGGACCTTGATGGTTGGTGGAGTAGACAGATAACTGAAGACTAAGCCCCCACACCCTGTCACTGTAAGCCTTGGAACCCAGGTCCAGTCTGGTGGGAGATCTTTTCAGAATGTCTGAGGCTGAATTTCTGACTTGTTCATTGAGATGAAATATTGAGTAAAAATTAATTTATTTCCTAAATATTGAAAAGCCACATTCCATTTACATCTGAGTTCATCAAAGACTTTTCCTGTGATGATACAAAAACAAAAACAAAAAGGTTTGGCGTTTCAAAATCTGAGTGATTAGCAGCTAGATGCTTGTTTCCCAATGTCACATCTCAAGAAAGGTCTGTGTGGGACAGGAGCAGAACTAAGGATTCGGGATGGAGGCATGGTGACAGCTGCCTACTCCTGCGTCCTCATAGGGTTTCTGTTTCCCTGAGGCGTTTCTGAATTGCAGGGAGATCTGCTCAGCTCAGACCCACAGGGCACATGCCCGGCTTAGTCACAGATGGCCCTCTTGTCTGTCACCTCAGAGCTGTCTGATGGCGGTAGGAGATATTAGTCAGTCTTGGTTACAGTACGAGATGTGGCCTGGCCAGGATCTATAATTCAGCCCAACTGAATGAGGTTCCCCAGGGGACCATGTGTGAGGAAGGAAAACCCCAAGTCATACATACTCTTTGTTACTCCAGAACTTTGACTCTACACATATGGCTCTTCTGATCTCAGGAAAGGACTTCTTTCATTCTCAGACTTAGAACCTAACCTGAAGGCCACCAGGTTGTTTTCGTGGCCATTTTCCTCTTGGCTTACACTCTAAGCTTTAATGTCTTACCATTCCTACACTCGGAAAAAACCCATAGGAGTCACACATAATCAGGAAAAGAGAGCTAATGAGAGATAACTTAGGGATCTTAGAAAGATCTGAGTGACCAGGCTGATCCCCTAGTCAATGTTACTTCCCTTCCATCTCCCTCTGAGTTCTTCTTGGCTTTTGAATGGAGACTGTTTTAATTGATTTGTTTTGGCGAGGATGTTGTGGGCAGGAGGAGGTGCTTCTCTCACTGACGGAGATCCTGGGCTCATATTTTATTTTCAGCTGCTCAAATGACAAGTTTAAATACGGAAAAAGAATCCAAAAAAGAAATTTAGGTGGGTACATTATGCAGAGACAGGATTTTTTTAATCCTTTTCACTCTTCACGCTTAAAAATCTACCCCTTCACACAGCAGCTCAGTTCTCTCCTGGTTCTTGTTCCAAATCTGCCCTCATCCTGAGAGGGAGTGGGTGTGAGATGGGGGAAACCCGGCTCCGGAATAGATGCTGTAATAACAAAACCAGTAAACTGGAGGCAAAAACAGCTTCATCGTAATTTGTAGAAAGCTCTGTCCTGGTTTTTAGGAATTCACCAATTCATAAGTCATTTGGCAATGTACAGCCCTATTCCTGGCCATCTTCCTCTGAGAACTGACCCTTTGCATGACTTCCAGGGCAATTTTAAAGACAAACGTGTGGATGATCAAGGAATTATTGTATGAAGTCTAAAATCCTCTGCCCATATTTAAGTGCTCTTTCTCACTTCTATTCCTAACTTACTTGGGAATGAGTTAAGTGGCAAAAGCATAGTTTTAAGAAATTATTGGGACTCAATATTATCATTACATTGTACTGAAAATACAGCTATTTTTCTAGCTTGCTTATGGATCTAGCTGTCCTCACCATCTCTCACTCGAGGGCAGCTTGCTTCCCACAGTTTCTTATGTTTAAAAAAAAGCCACTCCGGTGCTCTCTCTCTCCATCTCTGTCATATAAATAAACTAAAAAAAGAGGGTCATTTTCAGAGATCTGACCTGATGCTTTGACTTGTAAATGAACACTGAAATCAGCCTCTCTGGGGGTATCTAGCTATTTTCTTTTCCAAGAGGACTTAAAGAAGGTACTCAGAGCCCAGGTACTAGGGAAGGTACTTATTCCCTGCTTCCAAGTACTTATTCCCTGAGTTCACACCTTAAATCGCTTTTAGGAAGGAGTACTAGAGCACTGCCCTGTGCCCTTCTGGCAGGAGAGGAGCTCATAAACTTTATTTTTCTCTTTCCCATCTTTTGTCTGGGGGAATCCCAGAAAAGCTATTATTGTCAAATATGTGAATGCCTTACTATTGCTACCTAGTCTTCAGGTACCATAATTACCACAGTACATACCATTAAATATGGCAGATTGAGTTTGTGTAAATCTTAGCTTTCAATATGACTGTTTATTTGTGTTTAAAAATCTGGGATAATTTCATCTGGAACCAGGTTGTTCTGTCATTGATCAAAACTGGCTTTCTGGAGAATTAGGTTGTGTGGCTGTGATTTTGCCGTAAGACCCCATGCTGGAAGTTCACTCCTCCTCCCAGTGGGTACACAGCTTCTCATTTCCTCAGCCTTCTGTTCATGATTTATGGATCAGATAGGGATGATGTTGGCTCCATCTGGAAAGTGGGTCAGACGTCTTTGAGGAGACACGTTGGAAGCCTAGAAATAATGCTCTGGATACAGACTCCATAAGTTTAGAGACTGATAGGGAAAGTGAAATCAAACTTCAGCCTGAAGTGGACTGCCATCAAAGATGATGGCTCAGCACAGTGTGAATAGCAACCATTACTAATACGAAGGTCTAGTTGAAGGCAGGCACTGAAAAACCCTGCCTGATTTCAAATCAGGAAGCCTGTCTGAGCACTGAAACTTGCCACCAGTGGATTTTTGGCATTGGGAACAAAAGTGGACTGTGTTAGGAGGAGTGAAATATTGGCACCAACTGAAACATTCACACCATTGCTTTGCTGGATTTGTCAACCTGATGAATTGCAAAGGTGAGGAGGGTTATATAGCTCATGAGAGTCATTCATTTGGGGACCAGGGTATAGCAGTAAGGATAGTTAATAGTGATTTCTGTCCTTCCTTTCTGTTCCCCTCTCTTTCCTTTCTTTTGCTCCTTTAATTGACTTTAGGACTTTGGATTTGGCATAATCCTTTGTTCAATACCCTTTCACCATTGGCCAATACATGATCTGATTTTTAAATTTAATTATTTTAGATAAGCCTTTGATTTCTTGCATCTAGCACCCAATCCCCCTCTCATACCTCACCCCACCCAAAGAGCTCAGCCATCTCTCTGAATCCTGTGTTCATAATGTCCTTACTTTCATTTCATATGTGTGAGCATACCACAGTTAATTCACCTGTTCTGTTGATGAGCATTTAGGCTTTTCAAGGTTTTTGTTATTTAAACAATAATGTTATTAACATTCTTGTATGTATCACAGGGTATACATGTGCCAGAATTTCTTTTGTGTCTACATCAAGAGTGGAAGTGCTAGATCATAGTGTAGGTGAATGTTTGACATTACAAGGTGATGCTAAATTATTTTCCAAAAACAATCATACGAATTTACATTTCCAACAGCACAGCATAAGAGATCTTGTGAATTCACATCTCTTCCATCCTCTTCACATCCAGTGCCAATAACTTGGTTTTATTGGACCTTTTAATTTTTGCCAGTCATACAGATTTAACTTGTATCCCATTGTGTTTTGATTTGCATTTCCACATTCACTATGGGATTCATATGTTTATTGGCCATATATGTTTCTTTTGCTTTTAAATTTCTGATCATGTCTTCTGCTAATTTTTAATTGGGATAAAAGTACTTTCCAAGAATAAGTAGGAACAGTGATTTTTCTAAAAAATAAAAAATACTTTTAAATCTAAATTTAGGTTTCTACTATCAAATGGAGTTGGCACAAATGGTTTTATATGTTAACATTCCTACATTAAGAAAATCTTATTTGAAAAAAAATCTTAGTTTGCATCTAACCACGGGTATTAATGGGCAACATTCTGACCTTCAGAAAATTACAATCCTGAATTCAACAATTTTTAACCATTTTGACCATTATCATTCTGCTTTTAAACCAGCAAATGTAAATCATATAATAAATAATGGGTCCATACGAACTGAGATGATACTAGATAGACTCAAAGGATGATTCTAGAAAATCAAGTGAATTATGGAAATACCTGAGATGGTAGTTTTTTTTTTTTTTAACAAACTTTACTGAATGCGTTTTACATATCACCCACTTAAGTGCACAATTCAATGATTTCAAATAATGTACAGTGTGTACAGCTATTACCACCAGTTTTAGAGCATTTTCATCCCCTGCTAAGATCCCTCCCTCATGCTGTTTTACAGTTGGTTCTTGCTCCCATTTCCAGGCCCAGGCAAACAACAACCTACCTTTTGTCTCTATTAATCTGTCTTTTCTGGACATTTCATATAAACACAATATCTGGTCTCTTGTGTCTAGCTGCTTTCTCTTAGTGTGATGTTTTGAGCTTTATGCATGACATAGCACGTGTCAGTGGCTTGCTCATTTGG
>NW_024423853.1:0-8073 GCF_017311325.1 Ursus maritimus | reverse complement strand
CCGACTTTCAATATGACTGTTTATTTGTGTTTAAAAATCTGGGATAATTTCATCTGGAACCAGGTTGTTCTGTCATTGATCAAAACTGGCTTTCTGGAGAATTAGGTTGTGTGGCTGTGATCTTGCCGTAGACCCATGCTGGAAGTTCTTACCCTCCCAGTGGGTACACAGCTTCTCATTTCCTCAGCCTTCTGTTCATGATTTATGGATCAGATAGAGGATGATGTTGGCTCCATCTGGAAAGTGGGTCAGACGGTCTTTGAGGAGACACGTTGGAAGCCTAGAAATAATGCTCTGGATACAGACTCCATAAGTTTAGAGACTGAAGGGAAGTGAAATCAAACTTCAGCCTGAAGTGGACTGCCATCAAAGATGATGGCTCAGCACAGTGTGAATAGCAACCATTACTAATACGAAGGTCTAGTTGAAGGCAGGCACTGAAAAACCCTGCCTGATTTCAAATCAGGAAGCCTGTCTGAGCACTGAAACTTGCCACCAGTGGATTTTTGGCATTGGGAACAAAAGTGGACTGTGTTAGGAGGAGTGAAATATTGGCACCAACTGAAACATTCACACCATTGCTTTGCTGGATTTGTCAACCTGATGAATTGCAAAGGTGAGGAGGGTTATATAGCTCATGAGAGTCATTCATTTGGGGACCAGGGTATAGCAGTAAGGATAGTTAATAGTGATTTCTGTCCTTCCTTTCTGTTCCCTTCTCTTTCCTTTCTTTTGCTCCTATGACTTTAGGACTTGGATTTGGCATAATCCTTTGTTCAATACCCTTTCACCATTGGTAATACATGATCTGATTTTTAAATTTAATTATTTTAGATAAGCCTTTGACTTCTTGCACCTAGCACCCAATCCCCTTCTCATACCTCACCCCACCCAAAGAGCTCAGCCATCTCTCTGAATCCTGTGTTCATAATGTCCTTACTTTCATTTCATATGTGTGAGCATACCACAGTTAATTCACCTGTTCTGTTGATGAGCATTTAGACTTTTCAAGGTTTTTGTTATTTAAACAGTAATGTTATTAACATTCTTGTATGTATCACAGGGTATACATGTGCCAGAATTTCTTTTGTGTCTACATCAAGAGTGGAAGTGCTAGGTCATAGTGTAGGTGAATGTTTGACATTACAAGGTGATGCTAAATTATTTTCCAAAAACAATCATATGAATTTACATTTCCAACAGCACAGCATAAGAGATCTTGTGAATTTACTACCTCTTCCATCCTCTTCACATCCAGTGCCAATAACTTGGTTTTATTGGACCTTTTAATTTTTGCCAGTCATACAGATTTAACTTGTATCCCATTGTGTTTTGATTTGCATTTCCACATTCACTATGGGATTCATATGTTTATTGGCCATATATGTTTCTTTTGCTTTGAAATTTCTGATCATGTCTTCTGCTCATTTTTCAATTGGGATAAAACTACTTTCCAAGAATAAGTAGGAACAGTGATTTTTCTAAAAAATAAAAATACTTTTAAATCTAAATTTAGGGTTCTACTATCAAATGGAGTTGGCACAAATGGTTTTATATGTTAACATTCCTACATTAAGAAAATCTTATTTGAAAAAAAAATCTTATTTGCATCTAACACAGGGTATTAATGGGCAACATTCTGACCTTCAGAAAATTACAATCCTGAATTCAACAATTTTTAACATTTTGACCATTATCATTCTGCTTTTAAACCAGCAAATGTAAATCATATAATAAATAATGGGTCCATACGAACTGAGATGATACTAGATAGACTCAAAGGATGATTCTAGAAAATCAAGTGAATTATGGAGAATACCTAGAGATGGTAGTTTTTTTTTTTTTTTAACAAACTTTACTGAAGTACGTTTTACATATCACCCACTTAAGTGCACAATTCAATGATTTCAAATAATGTCAGTGTGGTACAGCTATTACCACCAGTTTTAGAGCATTTTCATCCCCTGCGAAGATCCCTCCCCCATGCTGTTTTACAGTTGGTTCTTGCTCCCATTTCCAGGCCCAGGCAAACAACAACTACCTTTGTCTCTATTAATCTGTCTTTTCTGGACATTTACATAAACACAATATCTGGTCTCTTGTGTCTAGCTGCTTTCTCTTAGTGTGATGTTTTGAGCTTTATGCATGACATAGCACGTGTCAGTGGCTTGCTCATTTTGATGGCTGAATAGTATTCTATCATATGGTTGTACCACACTGGCTATTTTCATTCACCAGTTGATGTACCTTTAGCTCACTCTAGATTTTGGCTATTATGAATAATTGCAGTGAACATTCACATGCATGTCTTTGTGTGGTCATAAGCTTTCATGGCTTTTGAAACACCTATGAGTTAAATTTCTAGGTCATATGGTAGTTTATATTGACCTTTTTGAGACACTGCTAATCTGTGGCTAATGTGACTATGACACTTTTCATTCCTACCAGCAATGTAGGAAGCCTCCTGTTTTTCACATCCTCACCAACAGTTGTTATTGTGTGTCTTATTTATTATAGTCCTTTAGGGGTATGTAATTGTATCTAGTGGTTTAAATTTTCATCTCTCTAAAGACTAATGGTGTTGAGCATCTTTTCATGAACTCATTAGACCTTCATATCTTCTAGAAGAAATGTCTCAGAGATTAGTAGTGTTGAAAGATTTTAAAGGAAACACATATTTATAGAAGTTTTCTCAATAAACAGAGTTTTTCACAAAGGCAGGCATAGAACTGGAGTGTGCAAGTTACTTATAAAGGAAGAGTGTAAACCGATAAGCTTTGTCAGAATGGAGGACTCCAAAAGGTAGCGGAAGGCTGGTGGGTTGGGGGAGAAAAATTTTTGTAAATGGTCTTGAATGTCAGGTTGAGTAATGCAGTACAAGAGGAATGGTAGCAAACAGGGACAGGATTTTGATGCCTAAGAGAAGTATTTTGCGTTAAATATGTATGCACTAGTTTTCCCGTTGTGGCAATCTAACAGTTTCAGTTACTGGAGTCTATCAGTGATCTCAGTCTATCAAAGAACTATAGGAAAGAAATAGATCCCAATGACCATTTGGTTTGTCTGTCTATTCAGGTGGAATATAAAATAACTACTTTTGCTACATGGATATAGTTTCTACCAAAAATCACAAATTATTCTTCAAGGAAAGAGATTCTTTTCAGTTCTTGGTTAATCCATCTCAATTAAAAATAACCTCGACATTCAGAAAAGCTTTCTGTTATATTCTTATTTCTTTCTTGAATTTTAATTAAATTATATGCCACAGGATTTAACTCCAGAATATCTGATTTGAGATATAAACAACAAAGAAACAGCTCCTTTTCATCACATTTGGTACTCATATACAGCAGATTCTTGAAAATTGTTTCTCTTTTTAGCCTTCTGTTCTCTAGTCTGCTTTTTTCTATGCAATATATAAGAACTCATATCTGCAGAATGCTCATGAAGAACCCATTTCTCCCAGACACTGTGATAGTGATGGCCATGTATACTTGAAGCAGCCCCATTACTGAGGAACATTTATTGACACAGCGAATAAAAGAAGCCGAAAGCTTCTTGTGCCAAAATTTCTCTGAAATTCTTCCCTGTCTGAATAGGGTGCTGTTGGTAAAGACCAGGCAAAATTTTCCTTGAAGCTGTTATTCCAAAGAATACATCAAAATGACAAATAGAAACAATTATATATGCCACAGGATTCAGACTTCTGCATCACACCACCTACTACATCTGCAAAACTGTTTTGTACCTGGACTCAAGCTTAGGTTTGTCATTTTCTTAGCCTGAAGGTATTTCCACCAGAATATGTGTAGTGATTTTTCTTTTCACTACATCTTGTTGGGATATCTTTTTATGTTATGTCTCCTTATTTTTTCCATATAATCCAGGTATCTGAAATTACAACAATAACAATCGGATTAATTTCTCCAACTTTTTTAAAATAGGAAAACTTAACAAGCGACTTAATATTATCACAAACTTGCTTTTTTTTCATTAAATTTTTATTTGAGTGTGGTTATGCACAATGTTACATTAGTTTCAGGTGTACAACATAATGATTGGACTTCTTTCGACTTCTTTATAGTTTATGCTATATGCTCGCACAAGTGTAGCCATGCTATAATATCATTGACTACATTCCTCATGCTGTGCTTTTATTCCCATGACTTATTCATTCCATAACTGGGAGCCTCTATCTCCCACTCCTTCATTCATTTTGCCCACATCCCCAACCCCTTCCCTCTGGCAACCATCAGTTTGTTCTTTGTGTTTACAGGTATGATTCTGCTTTTTGATAAACTTGTTCTTTATAGGTTCATTTGGGTTTATGTTTCTGCTCTTCTTCAGTGAGGAATTGCCATTAGTTAGTGTCTCTTATGTGTACACAAGGTGAATTGCAGACATGGTCCTGGGCACCTGAAGTTTCCAACTTTCAAAACCTGTTGGGTTAAGATGGAAGCCAAGTTCTGAAACTGGTCATGAAGTAAGCCTTCATTTTGCCCAAGGTAATGTCCTGATGAAGACAACATCATAAACTATAATAACACAACTCTTACACGTGGCTAAGATTTACCACAAACTCAATCTGCCATATTTAATGGTATGTACTGTGGTAATTATGGTACCTGAAGACTAGGTAGCAATAGTAAGGCATTCACATATTTGACAATAATAGCTCTTTCTGGGATTCCCTCAGACAAAAGATGGGAAAGAGAAAAAATAAAGTTTATGAGCTCCTCTCCTGCCAGAAGGGCACAGGGCAGTGCTCTAGTACTCCTTCCCTAAAAACGATTTAAGGTGTGAACTCAGGGAATAAGTACTTGGAAGCAGGGAATAAGTACCTTCCCTAGTACCTGGGCTCTGAGTACCTTCTTTAAGTCCTCTTGGAAAAGAAAATAGCTAGATACCCCCAGAGAGGCTGATTTCAGTGTTCATTTACAAGTCAAAGCATCAGGTCAGATCTGTCTCTGATAACAAATGGAGAGAAGCCCTGCTTTTTTTTTTTTTTTTAAGATTTTATTTATTTATTTGACAGAGATAGAGACAGCCAGGGAGAGAGGGAACACAAGCAGGGGGAGTGGGAGAGCAAGAGCAGGCTCCCCCTGCTTTTTTTTTAAACATAAGAAACTGTGGGAAGCAAGCTGCCCTCGAGTGAGAGATGGTGAGGACAGCTAGATCCATAAGCAAGCTAGAAAAATAGCTGTATTTTCAGTACAATGTAATGATAATATTGAGTCCCAATAATTTCTTAAAACTATGCTTTTTGCCACTTAACTCATTCCCAAGTAAGTTAGGAATAGAAGTGAGAAAGAGCACTTAAATATGGGCAGAGGATTTTAGACTTCATACAATAATTCCTTGATCATCCACACATTTGTCTTTAAAATTGCCCTGGAAGTCATGCAAAGGGTTAGTTCTCAGAGAAAGATGGCCAGGAATAGGGCTGTACATTGCCAAATGACTTATGAATTGGTGAATTCCTAAAACCCAGGACAGAGCTTTCTACAAATTACGATGAAGCTGTTTTTGCCTCCAGTTTACTGGTTTTGTTATTACAGCATCTATTCCGGAAGCCGGGTTTCCCCCATCCTCACACCCACTCCCTCTCAGGATGAGGGCAGATTTGGAACAAGAACCAGGAGAGAACTGAGCTGCTGTGTGAAGGGGTAGATTTTTTAAGCATGAAGAGTGAAAAGGATTAAAAAAAAAATCCTGTCTCTGCATAATGTACCCACCTAAATTTCTTTTTTGGATTCTTTTTCCGTATTTAAACTTGTCATTTGAGCAGCTGAAAATAAAATATGAGCCCAGGATCTCCGTCAGTGAGAGAAGCACCTCCTCCTGCCCCACAACATCCTCGCCAAAACAAATCAATTAAAACAGTCTCCATTCAAAAGCCAAGAAGAACTCAGAGGGGAGATGGAAGGGAAGTAACATTGACTAGGGGATCAGCCTGGTCACTCTAGATCTTTCTAAGATCCCTAAGTTATCTCTCATTAGCTCTCTTTTCCTGATTATGTGTGACTCCTATGGGTTTTTTTCCCCCGAGTGTAGGAATGGTAAGACATTAAAGCTTAGAGTGTAAGCCAAGAGGAAAATGGCCACGAAAACAACCTGGCGGCCTTCAGGTTAGGTTCTAAGTCGTGAGAATGAAAGAAGTCCTTTCCATGAGATCAGAAGAGCCATATGTGTGAGAGTCAAAGTTCTGGAGTAACAAAGAGTATGTATGACTTGGGGGTTTTTCCTTCCTACACACATGGTCCCCTGGGGAACCTCATTCAGTTGGGCTGGATTTATAGATCCTGGCCATGGCCACATTCTCTGTAATGTAACCAAGACTGACTAATATCTCCTACCGCCATCAGACAGCTCTGAGGTGACAGACAAGAGGGCCATCTGTGACTAAGCCGGGCATGTGCCCTGTGGGTCTGAGCTGAGCAGATCTCCCCTGCAATTCAGAAACGCCTCAGGGGAAACAGGAACCCTATGAGGACGCAGGAGTAGGCAGCTGTCACCATGCCTCCATCCCGAATCCTTAGTTCTGCTCCTGTCCTACACAGAGACCTTTCTTGAGATGTGACCATTGGGAAACAAGCATCTAGCTGCTAATCACCTAGATTTTGAAACGCCAAACCTTTTTTGGTTTTTGTTTTTGTATCATCACAGGAAAAAGTCTTTATGAACTCAGATGTAAATGGAATGTGGCTTTTCAATATTATAGGAAATAAATTAATTTTTACTCTAATATTTCATCTCAATGAACAAGTCAGAAATTCAGCCTCAGACATTCTGAAAAGATCTAGCAGTCTCCCACACCAGACTGGACCTGGGTTCCAAGGCTTTACACAGTGACAGGGTGTGGGGGCTTAGTCTTCAGCTATCTGTTCACTCCACCAACCATCAAGGTACCCACTGTCCCAGATCCAATGGCTCTCTGACACGTGCTAGAACATTCAAGGGTCACAGGAATCTCTGCACCTTGCAGAGCTGAGCTCTGAAGTGCCTGTGATCTAGGATGCCAGATTTAGCAAAACAAAACAAAATAAAAAACATGCAGACAAAAAAAATAGGACATCCAGTTAAATTTGAATTTCAGATAAACAACACATACTTTTCTTAGTGTATGTATGCCCTGTACAATTTTAGGATATACTTATACCAAAAATATTATTCATTGTCTATGTGAATTTCAAATATAACTGGATGGCCTATATTTTGCCCCCCACCTTTACCCCCCCCCCGCCCCCCCGCCACTATTCCTCTCTGAGAACTCACTGTCTCCTTAGGCCATCTCCAGTAAACAAGACCTGGGTCACTGTTGGCTCTGGATTATGAACTTCTAATACTACATCAGGGGAATTTTTTTCTTCTGAGGAATTATTGTTCTCACTGGGATTAAATTTTCTGAAACAAAGACAAGAACATTCTGCAGATGGTTCTGCTTTCTACCTGTCACATATCTCCCTGCGGCAATGAATTACAGGCTACTATCTTGAAATGAAAATGGGAGCGAGGATTAAGTTCTCAAATTGTTTATCCGCACATCTTTTTTCCTTTGCTTTTCTCTCTCCACACCTCCCTCTTCCCTTTATCTCTGCTTTCTTTTTGCAAAAGAAACTGGTCAAAAAATGCATTTATTTAGGTCAAGAGATTGGGCAATTCTTACACTGTAAAAGAGATTTATTAAAACACAATAAGACTGTTAGAATCCCAGGAAGTTTGAGTACTTTAAAGCACAAATACAAAGGCGTAGGTAGGCTCACATCTCCCAAAAATTTTTTTTCTAAATTTACATTTAAAAATCATAGACTTTTGGGGGCACCTGGGTGGCGCAGTTGTTAAGCGTCTGCCTTAGGCTCAGGGCATGATCCTGGCGTTCTGGGATCGAGCCCCACATCAGGCTCCTCTGCTGGGAGCCTGCTTCTTCCTCTCCCACTCCCCTTGCTTGTGTGCTTGTGTTCCCTCTCTCGCTGGCTGTCTCTCTTTCTGTCAAATAAATAAATAAAATCTTTAAAAAAAAAATCATAGACTTTTGGGGCGCGTGGGTGGCTCAGCCGTTAAGCGTCTGCCTTC
>NW_024423852.1:0-2064 GCF_017311325.1 Ursus maritimus | reverse complement strand
CCCGATGCAGGGCTCAATCTCATGACCCTGAGATCATGACTCCAGCCAAAATCAAAAGTTGGTTGCTCAACCGACTGAGCCACACTGGTGCCCCTCTTTCTGTAAAATAATTATTGTAGGGTATTTTTGTGCTGAGGATCAGCCTGAGGTGTAAACTTAAGGTCTTCTCAGGTCTTTTCTGAGACTATGTCTTTTCCTGGTCATGTATGGTGACTTTTCCAAATTCCCCCCTACACATGTGGTTGCTTTTGAATGTCTGAATTCTTAATTATCTGGTTACCAAAAGGGAAAAGGGAAAAAGAAAGGCTAAAAAACAAAACCAAACAAATTAAAACAAATAAACAGGCTCTGTGTCTTTAGATTCCCTGGAAGTCACTTCAGCTAGTGGGGGACTCAGCCCTGAGAACCATCTCTGTGTCCGCACATGTGTGGTCACAAGCAGCAATCCACAATCAGGACACAGGTCCCTGATATTTGGAGAACAACGTTCTTATTGCCCACCAGTGCTCCCACAAAGCATTATAGGAACATGGGCATGGTTCCCTGCTACTGGATGGAGGGGACTGGGGGATGGGTGGCCTTTACCATCCTGAGAGATCAAATCACCTGAAAGTAATCAGGGTTCACCACCCAAGCCCTCTCCTGGAAACTGAAAGCCTTCCAATAGACTCCAGAGCTCCAAAATAGTACATCAGATGATTCTGACAGTAAAATACCTAGGTGGGGAGATGGATTCCTGGCTCTTCCTACTCCATCTTCCCTGGCGTTGCTGCTAGAGCAAGAACTTTTACAACTCAATAACGAAGACAGAAATACCCCAATTAAAAATTTGGCAAAGGATCTGTATTGACATTTCTCCAAAGAAAATATACAAGTGGCTAAGAAGCATGTGAAAATATGCTCAAACCACTAGCCATCAGGAAAATTCAAACCAAAACCACAACTTTACGCCCACTAGAATGATGTGCTAGGCCAAAAAACGACGCCCCAAATGGTAGCCAGGTCAGATCCCTGCACCCCGTGAGTGTTACCTTATGTGGCCGCAGAGAGGAGTAAGGTAGGACCTTCTGAGGAGGAGCTTATCCTACATCATCTGAGAGGGCACTAAACGCGATCACGTGTGTTCTATAGGACGGGGGGCGGGGTGGGAGGCGGAGAGAAGCTCACAGAGGCGAAGGAAACTTACAGGCAGAGGCAGAGAGTGGAGAGGTGCAGCCACAAGCCAAGCACGCCGCAGCCAGCACGAGCCGGAAGAAGCAGGGAGCAGGATCTCTGCCGCCGCCCTCAGAGGGAGCACGGCCATCCTGACACCTTAGTTCAGACTCTGGGCTTCGGAACCGTGAGAGAATACATTTCTGCTGCCTGCAGCCACCGAGTTTGGGGTACTTCGTTACGGCGGCCCCAGGACACTCACACAAGCCCCTATGCTAGAAAAGACTTGTAATAACACGTCGGTGAGGGTGTGGAGGCGTTGGAGGCTTCCCGCACGCACACCGCCGCAGTGAGCATGAGAGGGCGCGGGAATCTGGAAGGCGGGCTGCAGCTCCTCAAAAGATTACAGACTGGTCATATGACCCAGCACTTCTACTCCGCAGTAATAAAGAGAAATTAAAACCTATGTCCACGTAAAAACTTGTCTGTGAATGTTACAGCGGTGTTATTTTTAATAGTCGAAAAGTGCAAACAACCGAAATGTCCACCAGCTGACGAATGGATCGGTCGAATGTGTATCCACATGCAATGGATTGTTACTTTGCTTTGTGTTGTATGCTATTTCTTAATGCCTTACAGGAATTCCTTATATATTCACGACAGTACTAGTCTTTTGTTAATTATGTGCATGATATTATCTCCTCTGAGTTTGTGCCATGTCTTTTCCCTTTCTTTATGATATCTTTAATATAAAGTGGATTTAATTTGCATTTTCCTGTTTGCTGACAAATTAAGGATCTTTACATGTGTTTACTGGCCAGTTGCCAGCCTTTTTGTGAAGTGCCTTTTCGAGTCCCTAATTTTCGTTTGGCTTTTTCTTTTTTCTTTTCTTTTCTTTTCTTTTTTTTTTTT
>NW_024423851.1:0-2064 GCF_017311325.1 Ursus maritimus | reverse complement strand
CCCCCCTCTGGACCTTAATTTTCTTCCTGGCCTTTGCCATAAGGAAAGATTGTCAATAATTTTATTAGCTTTCATAGTCAAAACGTGGAAAGAATATCTTATTGCCTGTATGGTGTGTGGAAGCTTTGATATGACCCAGTAAATAATTTGTCAAATAACTTTTAGAATGTGATTTATTTTTCCCTTGCACCTTTGATATAAAATTCCTGTGCTTTGAAGCAGTACCATGAAATGTTACAGTGATTTAACTAAAGAATTTTATTAATTAAATCTTTACTTCATTGCTTTTTCATATAATGAAGAGAAATTTAAAACCACTAGAATGTCCATTCCATCAGGGAGGGGGCTTTGTCAATTTTCTTACATGCCTAGAAGTGGCTGGCACAGTAGTAGTTGTCAGTAAATATATGTTGAATGAGTAGAGCCTTACAACTGTGGATTACTAGAGACTACATGAATTTCAAAGGTCATGGAAGCCAAACCCCTGTTCCATAGATTGGGAAACTGTCAAGGCATAGATCTCCAAGTGACACAGTCAAAGTCAGCTGGCACAGTAGTAGTTGTCAGTAAATATATGTTGAATGAGTAGAGCCTTACAACTGTGGATTACTAGAGACTACATGAATTTCAAAGGTCATGGAAGCCAAACCCCTGTTCCATAGATTGGGAAACTGTCAAGGCATAGTGACACAAAGTCAGAGAGAGCAGAATGATGGAGGAGCATCTAGACCCCATGTATGATCTCATGATCCTTGCTGAACACTACTAGCCTCCTGGTCTCATGAGTTCAAAACCTAATATGGTCTCGAGGTCGAAACTGAGATATGCCACTCAGGTTCCCCTCAAGGAAGGATTTGTTATAATAGCAGGCAACCTTCAATCATTAACTCTTTTTAAGGTCTATACAGGACCACCTCAAAGGAAGCAGTCTTCCAGGGATGTTTCTATCTGGTGGGATATGTAAAGGCCTGGCCCCTTCTGCTTGATGTGGGACAACCTGGCAAGCCATACTTGTCGAGTTTGCCAACACGCTGAACCCAGTTCAACTTCATCCTCTTCTCAATCCTGCTTCTTCTCCCTTCTTCCACTGGTATTGATTCCTAATAAATCACCTGCATCCCAAACTCTATCTCAGTGCCTGCTTCTGGAGAGCCCAAACTTTGATAGATCCCTACTCTGTTGACTCCATCTCCTCTAAAACATATTTTAAAGTTGGTGTTCCTTTACACTGTCTTTCAGGACAACTTTCTCTCCAAGTCTGCTGGTCCCCAGCACCTTTATGTTGTTACCCTGTGCCGTACCATCCTATGAACTTCATAATGAAGTTCAAACCCTGGTTCCCCTACCCACTAATTCCAAACGTATGATCTTTCTATTATATCACACTGTTCCAATAAAACTCATTTCTCCCAAATCCCATTCCTTTTAGACATTATTAATGACATACATACAGTTAAGGAGTTAATCAAATAAATTAACCTCCCCTGTGTTGGCTTTCCTGATGTGTAACTTAAATGCAAGTCATTTAATTATAAACTCTGTAAATGTCAGTTCCATCTCTTTACCTCTCTTTTCCCCCTGATTTACACAATATTGAGTACCTGCTATTTTCCTGATCTTTCACAGAAGTTACTTTCTTTAATTCTATCAATGACTCTGTATGATAGATACTACTATGATATTTCTAGGTATTACAAAACCCATTATACAGATGAGGCCACTGAGGCTCAGAGAAGTGAAAAGACAAAAGCAGGCTCAGACAGCTGGTAAGTCGTAGATAAGTTGACTCTCAGCTGGATCTTGTTACTTTTCCATTCAGTTTTTCTTGAAGGTTGTAACAGAGAAACAAGTATTCAGACAGTCTGTTGGCTGAGGGCTCTCATAGGACCAGTGAATAAGGCAGAGAAGTGTTTTGGAAAGAGAGGTTATGCTTTGGAGACTTGTGTCTGTAACTTTGGGCACAAGTAACATGACTTTTCTCATCTTCGTTTCCTCAGTGGTAAATGGGGCTTATAATGTCTCTTCCATACATTTGCCGTTTGGGTTAGAGACAATGGATTATCA
>NW_024423850.1:0-2065 GCF_017311325.1 Ursus maritimus | reverse complement strand
TGGCACAAAATTTAGACCCAGTGAATATTTGACAAATGAATTGAATGTGATAGAAAAGAGAATTATTGTATTCTGTAATTTAAATATATATATACCAAATTTCTTTCTTTTGATTCACCTTATTTATTTCTTTTACTTTTTCGGTGATGAATTCAGAAGAGTGGAGATCATTAGGGAGATATCAAGAGAGGCATGTAGAGCAGCAGCCTGGGTGGGTGGTAGGGCCCAGGGATACATGGGCCAGTCATGAGGTCAGCAAGCTCATCTGGGCCCATTTGGAGAATGGAAGATGTTGGCCAAGAAAACCAACTGGACAGATATGGGAGCAGTTTGCTTTTGTGACAGATTTCTTCTTGGGGGCTTGGAGGAGAAAGTAGACTTGTAGCTTTTTTTTTGCCTTTGTCCAGTTTCAGACATTCCTGTTGTTTTCCTTCACTCTTTCATCGCTGTGGACTAAAGCTCTTCCGGAGGACTTTTAGCCTGGTTTGAGAGAATCCTAGTGTGTCATCTTATCTTCCTCTGTCTGCTCTCTTCTTTGTGTCTCTCTGTAAGGCTTTCCATCCTCACACATCCCAGTGTATGAAAATGGAAAGATGTGGATGCTTTCTTGAGAGATGCTGTTCTCTGTGTGGAATGACAAGTTCAAAAGATTCTTTTCTGCTCCCCACCCTCACTGTCATCATTTATCAGTTACGTGGGCCATGGTTTTATAACAGCACAGTCTTAAAATGTTCCTTCTAAGTTTAATTTCTCTCCTTTTGGCCTTTTAAGGATGTGAATTGGCTTTAAGCAGTAGACCTTTTAGTATGATCATGTGAGCCTCTTTGTAAGCCTGCTACACCCATCCCACCCACAGGTCTGGAGACTTGTCTGTTTCCCTTTCCCCTAGAACCTTAAAATACATTTTTAAGAAGTGACTGCACTGTAACTTATTCATATAATCCTTACCACCACCTCCTCTCCTTGGGTGGACTTTCTTACAAGAATTTGCTAGCTATTTCCAAAAGGAGGTCTGGATCTCTATTTTTAAAGCATAAATCTTGTCTTAACTCTGGAGGAGAACTGATTTGGCCCGAGTTTTCTCAGACATGGGAGATTTTATCCTTAGGTTAGTTTTGCAGATTTTTGCTAGGGAACTCTGGGGTCCCAGACAGCATAGTGATTAAAACTGGTTCAGTACTGACTCCTACCTACTAGCCATGTAAACTTGATAAGTCAGCCATATGGCCCTCAACTTCTTCATCTTTAACATGAAGGGATTAGAGTAGATAATTTCTAAGGGCTGTTTGGATTCTACTCATATGTAATAGTATTAGCTAATATGTATAGATCACTTATGCATCAGGCATTGTTTTAAGTGTATTCCCCCCTAATGTAATAGGTTTATTGAGATACAATTTGCATACCATATAATTTGCTCTTGGAAGTGTACAATTCAGGGGTTTTCAGTGTATTCACAGATATGTGTAACCATTACCACAATCAATTTTAGAACATTTTTATCACTCCAGAAAAAACCCTGTACCATCAGTAGTTACATTACCTTGGTCCCTAATTCTCCCCCAGCACCAGGGAACTACTAATCTACTTTCTGTCTCTATAGATTTGCCTGTTCTGGACATTTCATATAAATGGAAACATATGTGATCATTTGTGATTGGCTTCTTTCACCTAATGTTTTCAAAGTTCGTTCATGTTATAGGAGGTATCAGTGCTTCACTCCTTTCATGGCTGAATAATATTCCATTGTAGATTTACCACATTTTCGCCTACTTTCTAAAAATTGAAGTATGATTAACATACAATGTTATATTAGTTTCAGGTGTAAAACATTGGTTCAACAATCCCATGCATTACTCAGTGCTCACCACATTTTTTTTATTTTAATGTTTTTTTCTTATGTTAGTCACCATACAGCACATCCCTGGTTTCTGATGTAAAGTTTGATGATTCATTAGTTGCATATAACACCCAGTGCACCATGCAATACGTGCCCTTCTTACTACCCACGACCAGCCTATCCTATTCCCCCACCCCCCTCCCCTCTGAAACCCTCAGTTTGTTT
>NW_024423849.1:0-2066 GCF_017311325.1 Ursus maritimus | reverse complement strand
TGAAGCACAGAATAGGGTTTTATGTCAGCAACTGAGAACAGTGATCAATACAGCCTTGATTTTCCTCCTTCTTCCTTCCCTTCCTATCTTTCTTCTTTTCCACTCTGCATGCACTTCTCGAGTGATCTGATTCATTTCCATGACTGTGATTATTATTTTTATTCTAAAGACACCTAAATTATATGACCCATGCAGATGTGTTTCTTAATCTTCACATCTGTATATAAAGTATGCTCTGTACCTCGCTGGTTCATCTCTCCACTTAACAAGTAAGAAGCATGTGTTCACCGTCTGCCAACATCAGACTAAGTTCTAGAAACCCAAAGATTAGCTGAAATCAGACTCATGAACGCTGACCCTTAGTGGGTCAGGAGACAGGATCAGTGTAAACACATGCAAAAGTGCAGTTTTGACAAGTTCACAAAGCAGAGGTGCATGGCGCTCTGGGTGCCGTGACAGAGGTGCTTGATCTAGACAGGTCAGTTCTTGAGGAACTGGCTTTTAAAGCTTTAGTCAATAGAATGAGAGAGCTGAAATGAGTATTGAAGAGCATTTCTGGCAAAAATAGAGCCTGAGGAGCGAAGCCTGTTGAGGGAAGATCAAGATGCAGCTGAGGACTGACAGACTGGCTGTTTGTTGGGGTGGAGGGGACTGGGGGGATGGGAAGCAGAAAGGGGATGTGTGATATGTGAGCTTGGCCATTCAGGGATTTGTAGGCCAATTTAAGGATTTGGCCTTAATCCTGAGAACAACAGGAAGCTACTGCAAGGTTTTAAGTAGGATTATGGTGGGAGGAAGATCAGATTTATGTACTAAAAATAGCTCACTCTGGCTTCAGAGAGGAGTGAAAGCAGGTAGACCAGTTCAGAGCCTTTTGAAGTGATCCAAATAAGAGATGATAATATTTAAATAAGAAGGTTGGTGGGAATGGAAAGAACTGGACAGGTTAAAGAGACCTCCGAGAGGAATATGTGGATTGAACTTTGCAGCAATGATAAGGAGGGTAAGGGAAATATCACACGCGTGGATGTTAGAGCCTTCCACTGACATAGCCAACTCAGGAAAAGATGAGGAAGGCCTTATAGGCACATCAAACTCGGTGTCTAGAAGGAACACACCACCTCTGCCTGAGCCTGGCTCTTGTTTCTCTAGATCATTCCCTCGATTGCTCAGGTCAGACACCTCTATCTCTTTCCCCAACTGCCAATCTAGCTGTAATGGACTTGAGGCTACCTACCAAATGTCCCCCGTCTCGGTGAACGTCATGAGCACGTTGTGAAGGCGCACACAGGAATTGTGTCTTTCCACAATGTCAGTTTTATTCAATCGTAAAGCAAAGTTAATCACAATTATCAAGCAGGTTCAGGATTCCAAACTCAATGACATTTTACCACGTAGTGAAACTTGGCATATTGCATGGCACACAGAGCAGGGCATAGACAAACCACGCAACAAAGGAGAGCACAGCAGGATGCAGCAGGTTAAGGAACCAAGGCGGAGTCAGTCTGTGGGCACGCAGTTGAGATAAGGGCTCTGTGATCTGGTCCGGGTCAGCTCTTGGCACTTACTGCTTCTTATGTTCAAGCAGTGAAGGATCTTTGTTCTTTTCAGAGAGCAAGTGTTCAGAGCCTTGGGTGGCAGCTGCCTTTTTTAAGTGCTCAGACATAGAGAGGTCATGTCTGACAGTTAGCTGCCAAAATCCTCCCCTCTTAAAAGCGATTTAACTGGTCTCAGGCCTCTACAGACCTGCTCTGGTTCTGCTTGGGTGTCAGCTGATGCTGGCCCCAGCAATATCTTGTAGCTGCAGAGCCATTGCTTGACTCAGGAGCCTACTTGACATGAGAGACTCCATTTTGCTCTCTACAGTAAGCCACCATCAACTCTCTGGAGCGGTTGTCTCTTCACTCCTCTCACTGTGTCTAATATTGTTCCTATCTGATCTGTGTTCCACACCTGAGCAACAACGAGTCTCTCAAAATGCAAAGCTGACCATGGTACCTGTTTTTCCACTGGCTCCCCATTGCTTATAGGATAATCGTTCATCTCCTAAACTCACCTATAAATCC
>NW_024423848.1:0-2066 GCF_017311325.1 Ursus maritimus | reverse complement strand
TTTTTTTTTTTCCATGTGAATGGCATATTGTATTGAAAGCAATACAAGATACTTTCCCAGGATTTTGTGGGCTAAGTTCCTCTCCTCTCTTGCATGTGAATCATAGTTTTTTTGTTAAAAGGGAATTTTTAAGTGATTCTCTTGTAAGTGAACGTGACAATAATTTTTCTTAGAGTTTTTTCATTTGCAGTTTGATAATCAGAATCATTTTCACTTTAAAGATACTTAGAATTTCACAAAAAGTATATTCTACATTTGAACTAAATTTATTTTAAAAGTATGTAGTTGCAACTTAGAGTCATGGTTTTAACAAAACCATATTTACTTATATTAAAAGAGAATTTCCTGCATTTTAATTTATACTGACATGTAAGTCTTGTCATATTAACTTGAATTATATTTTATTTTTGCCTTTGGGTACTGAAAGTTAAATTAAGAATGCATTTGTAAACATTAGAAGTTACACTATTAAGAGTTCTGAGATTTTCCACAGAAGGATTAATTTAGTCATGGAATGACGCTAAAGCAGTCTTGATGAGCCCTGAGAAATGTATAGAATTGTTGAATCGTTATATTGAACACCTGAAACTAATGTATCACTGTATGTTAATTATATTGAATAAAATTATATTGAATAAAAAAAGACAGTAAAGAGCAAATACTCTATAGCCAGATTATGATCAAGGCGTATTAATATTAAATAAGTATTTTGTATATTGCTAGTCAGTTTTGGCAAATACTGTGCTGTTGAATAAATGTGTCTTAAGGTTCTGTCTTGGCTATACTTTCTCCAAACACAGTGTAGAGAAAGTCATTGGTCCTAGCAGACTCACCCCCCCCCATTTTGGATCACTGATGTACTACTGTATCATAAAATTCAATCATCCACATTTTTACTGTTTATTTTAAATGTTATTTTGCATCAGTTTCATAGGCTTCTAATTTCTTGCCTGTACTTTTCATATCTTATGCATTGTCAGGTTTCATAGAACACTCTACTTTTGGATAGTGGGGGAACCAGTATCTCCTTATACAAAGATACACCTATCACTCTCTAGTATTGTTATTTTATTTATTTTTCTAGTATTGTTATTTATATGTGTTTCCCCTCCTATGCTGTGAACTCCTTGAGGGTAGGAGGCTATTTTATGCATACAGCTGGTCCTTGACTTAACCGATGGTTCAACTTATGATTTTTGACTTTACAGTGGTCCCAAAGTAATACACATTCATTAAAAACCATACTTAGAATTTTGATCTTTTCCTGGGTTGGTGATATGCAGTATGATATTCTTTCGTGATGTTAGGCAGCAAGTCACACCTCCCAGTTAGCCACCGGATCATGAGGGTGAGCAACTGATACACTCAGCCATCCTGTACTCATCCAGCCATTCTGTTTTTCTGTACTTTCAGCATAGTATTCAATAAATTACAGGAGGTATTCAACACTTTATTATAAGATAAGCTTTGTGTTAGATCATTTACCCAATTGTAGGCTAATGTAAGTGTTCTGAGCATGTTTAAGGTGGGCTAGGCCAAGCAATGATGTTCAGGATGTTAGGTGTATTAAATGCGTTTTTGACTTTTGATATTTTCAACTTACAATGGGTTTATCAGGACATAACATCATAAGTTGAAGATACATGTTTATCTTTTATATTTTCGGCTCTCGGGTAAGTTAAATGCATTTTGAGTAGGCAGGACCCCGTTCTTAGGCAGTAGGAGACCAGTTTCTCAAATTACAATCAGCAGTAAGGTCCAGACCCAAGATCCTGAAAAAAATGAGACTCATTGAATGCATTGCCAATTCTGTAACTAGAAATGTGTGTTGAATATGTATGCATTATGTATACCTTACTACATATGTAAATGTTATTTTAAACCGGCATGGTGGAAGAAGACTCTGATAAGAACTTTTCATTTCAATAAACCTATGTATATGTCAAATATATAAGCACATGACAAAGATTATGTTATTATCAGCAAAGAATACATATAATGCTTTGACTAGAAATTAAGAAGTATTGGGACACCTGGGTGGCTCAGTCGGTTAAGCATCTACCTTC
>NW_024423846.1:0-2070 GCF_017311325.1 Ursus maritimus | reverse complement strand
GCTGTAACCACCTGCTTGTGGTGAGAGATAAATTATGAGTTTTATTCTCACTTTGGGTAAAGACGGTTAATAAAGATGGCCACTCCAATTACCGGTTGAGTTTAGGAGGAACTGTGTGTGTGCCGCAAATGTTGCTGTCAGGGCCTCTTCTTGAGAACAAGTTAGTTATTTTAAAGATTTCATTTATTTGAGGTGGAGAGAAAAAGCATGAGCTGGGGAGAGGGGTAGAGGGACAAGCAGACTCCCGACTGAGCGGGGAGCTCGACGTGGGACTCGATCCCAGGACCCAGGGATGCTTACAAGACTGCGCCACCCAGGTGCCCTTTGAGGGCAGGTTCTTGAGAACTTCTATGTAATGAGCTGTATCTGCCTGCCTATATAACAGGGTAAACTTTCTTACCGTTACAGAATGAATGGTGCCCCCCACCCCTCGTCCCACATTCGTAGGCTGAAGACCTAACGCCCCCCATGTGACTGTATGTGGAGATAAGAGACACAACTCATAATTTATCTCTCACCACAAGCAGGTGGTTACAGCCTGGAGCCAGCAACGACCCAGCCCAGAGACACAGGGACAGGGGGCACCACTTCCCCCGCTGTTTACATCTCAAAGACATGGCTTCCTGGCCCTGGAGACCACCATCGCTAGCTTGCAAGACAGGCAAGAGATTTATTTAGCGGTTAATAAAATTGACATGTACCTCAAAAGGACAGAACAAGAATTTATAAAGTTCCTAAGGGGGAGAAACGTCTCTTGCCCTTTTGGCACCAGGGGAAAATTCTACTGTTTGCTCTTCCATCACCCGCGTCCTGGTGGCTGTGAGGTCCGGGGAGGACTGGACTTAGGATGGTGAAATGGCAGTATGATCACCGGAGGAAAGGTCCCTGCCAGAACGGCAGCCCCTCATCTTCAAATACAACCGCACGTCTCCTGGGGACATACTCCTGGGCAGTCAGGAGATTCCAGCGTCCGTGGAAGGTCTTTTTTGGATGGCCGGCCAGTCTCGCCGGGTCTCCCGCGTCCATCAGAGGAGGGCCTCCGTTTGGGGAGGGCCTCACAGACCCGCCTCCGCTGTCTCCACACATGGACATCTATGTACTTGCGAGCGCGAAGAACGACGCAGTTGCAGACGTTCCCGAAAAGCCCACCGCGCGGAACGTGGAAGCTCACAGTGGCGCCGCCCATCTCTCCCATCTCTCCCATCTCTCCCATCCCCCGGAGCGATGAGCTAGCTCTTTGATCCGGCCTCTCCGGGGCAGGGGCTCACTCCGACAGGTCCTCCCAAGCCTCACGGCGACAGACCGCGTGAAGTCTGCGTGCAATTCCGGATGCCGGCCCATCTTCCTCTCACTGCTCACCTAGAAACTCCCGTGCCCCAGGGCAAGAGTACATCTGCATCGTTATGAAAGGCCTCAAATTCTTCCCCAGCCACTTGTTACCTGGCCAGCTTGGGGGTCGGATTCCTAATTTAGGAGCGACCCTCCGAGGACAGACTTCACTGTGCTTCCACCACCCCCGGCAGACACCCTATCGGTCTCATAACTTTTTGTGCGTCAAGAACTCCTCACCCTCAGACGAAGGAACTCAGTTCGAGTCGGACTGAAACAAGTCAACAACTTGGAAAAGCTTTAAAAAGTTCCTTTTTCGGACACCACCTATAGAAACAGGAATTCTCATCTCACAGCGATCGGGACGCCACAGTGATGCCAACCACCAACAAGAGCCAAGTAAAAGAGAACAACGAAAAGCAAAATAGCCTTAATCTACCGTTGTAGACACAGAAAAGCCAGGGGAAAGCGCGAACGCAGTCCCCCACTACCACAAATTATGCAGTCGAGTTTCCCACATTTGGGGAAATCGCAGGGGTCAGCACATCCGGAGTGCAGTGGATAAGCCTCGCCCTGGGAAAACCACCTTCGTGATCATGGTATCTCCCCTGCCAGGTAAGTATGAGTTCCTCGCCCCGCCTCGACACGCACCCTCGCGCTCGCCCCGCTCCTTACTCACGGTCCCTTCCCTCCCGCCGCCGCCCCTCCACCCGCCCCCTGCACCACCCCCGCCCACACCTC
>NW_024423845.1:1181-2070 GCF_017311325.1 Ursus maritimus | reverse complement strand
TTCGAAAGCCCCCCCAGGCAAAACGCTTCAGCCAACACTTCTGTTAACCAGTGCCCTCACCTGGCCCGCCCCTCTGCTTGCCGCACAGTCTGTGGATCAGGCCTCCCAGCCTCCTGGGGGCTAACACTAACCCTAGGTAGGCCCCCTAGGGGCCCATCCTAAGGGGCCTGGCTCCGCAACGATGGGGATTGGGGACCCCGGAGCCCCAGCGCCTGACTCACACTGCCGCTACCCCGCCCCCAGGGCTGCTAGGGGCGCTGCCGGTCATTCAGAGCGGGAGAATGGGCAGTGCCCTCTGAGCCGCAGCAACTTTCGAAGGGTTCCCTCGCCAAAATGCTTGGGCCCACGCTTCCACTCTCCAGCGCCCTCACCTCGGCCCGCCCTTCCACACATCGCACAGCGGGCAGATCGGGCCTCCCAGCCTCCTAGGGGCTAACACTAACCCTAGGTAGGTCCCCTAGGGCCCGATCCCAAGTGGCCTGGCGCCGCAACGCCGGGGATTGGGGACCCCCGAGGAGCAGCGCCGGACTCACCCTGCCGCCCCGCCGCCACCTGGGCCGCTAGGGGCACCGCCCGTCATTCAGGGCGGGTGAACGGGCAGGGTCCTCCGAGGCCCCTGCGACATTAGTAGGCGCCCCGCGCCAAACGCTTGGGCCCATGCTCCCGCTCGCCAGCGCCCTCACCTCCGTCCGCCCCTCCACTTGCTGTACAGCTGGCGGATCGGGACAGCCGGCCTCCTGGGTGTTACCCTAACCCTAGGTCAGCCCCCAACGGGCCCCTCCCAAGGAGCCTGGGGCCGCAACGCCGGTAATTGGGGACTCCAGAGCCCCAGCGTCAGACTCAACCTGCCGCTCCGCCACCATCCGGGCTTCTAGGGGCGCCGCCGGTC
>NW_024423845.1:0-1171 GCF_017311325.1 Ursus maritimus | reverse complement strand
GGTCATTCAGGGCGGGAGAATGGGCAGAACCCTCTGAGCCCCTGGTGACCTTCGAAGGCCCCTCGCTCCAAAATTTTGGGCCCACGTTCCCGCACGCCAACGCCCTCATCTCAACCCACCCCTCCACTCACCGCACAGCTGGCAGATCGGGCCTACTGGCCTCCTGGGGGTAACCCTAACCCTAGGTCAGCACCCGAGGGGGCCCTCTCAAGGGGCCTGGGGCCGCAACGCTGGGGATTCGTGACCCCCGAGCCACAGCGCCGGACTCACTTTGCCGCTCCACCACCACCGGGGCCGCTAAGGGCCCCATGGTCATTTAAGGCGGGAGAACGGGCAGGGCCCTCCGAGACCCCGGCCACCTTCGAAAGCCCCCCCAGGCAAAACGCTTCAGCCAACACTTCTGTTAACCAGTGCCCTCACCTGGCCCGCCCCTCTGCTTGCCGCACAGTCTGTGGATCAGGCCTCCCAGCCTCCTGGGGGCTAACACTAACCCTAGGTAGGCCCCCTAGGGGCCCATCCTAAGGGGCCTGGCTCCGCAACGATGGGGATTGGGGACCCCGGAGCCCCAGCGCCTGACTCACACTGCCGCTACCCCGCCCCCAGGGCTGCTAGGGGCGCTGCCGGTCATTCAGAGCGGGAGAATGGGCAGTGCCCTCTGAGCCGCAGCAACTTTCGAAGGGTTCCCTCGCCAAAATGCTTGGGCCCACGCTTCCACTCTCCAGCGCCCTCACCTCGGCCCGCCCTTCCACACATCGCACAGCGGGCAGATCGGGCCTCCCAGCCTCCTAGGGGCTAACACTAACCCTAGGTAGGTCCCCTAGGGCCCGATCCCAAGTGGCCTGGCGCCGCAACGCCGGGGATTGGGGACCCCCGAGGAGCAGCGCCGGACTCACCCTGCCGCCCCGCCGCCACCTGGGCCGCTAGGGGTGCCGCAAGACTTTCAGTGCGGGCGAATGGGCAGGGCCCTCCGAGTCCCATTGTCTTTCGAAGGCCCACCGCGCCAAAAGGCTTGGGCCCATGCTCCCGCTCGCCAGCGCCCTCACTTTAGCTCGCCCTCCGCTCAGCGCACAGCCGGCGGATCGGGGCCGCGGCCTCCTGGGTGTTACCCTAACCCTAGGTCAGCCCCCAACGGGCCCCTCCCAAGGAGCCTGGGGCCGCAACGCCGGTAATT
>NW_024423844.1:0-2071 GCF_017311325.1 Ursus maritimus | reverse complement strand
GGAGAGAGGCCTCAGAAGAAACCAACCCTGCTGACACCTTGCCCTCGAACTTCTACCCCCCAGATCTGTGGTAAAATAAAACGCTGTTGTTTAAGTCCTGAGTCTGTGGTGCTTTGTAATGACAACTCTAGCAAACTAATATACCAGGCAGGCAAACAATAAACTCAATTTTTGATTGTTGTTTTCTATTTTTCAGCTCTGTGGTTCTTTTGATTAACGAATGCTGTGTTATATTACACTACAGATAGTATATGTGACTGACACTTAGGAAATATTTGATGGAATTTTGAATAAATTGAAAACATAGAGATAAAATATATGTACCAAAACTTGATTCATGGAAAAGTGTTAACATTATAATGAAAAATAACAAACCATGTAATGATTATTAATTGGAAACTGACAGACTAACATGCTAAATGTAGGGAGAAGACCGAGTAAAGTAATAGTAAAAATCATAATCCTGCAAGTAAGGCAAGTAACTATTTTAATAGGGTTGACAATAAATATTGCAATAAAATGTCCCTTTTTTATATAATTCCTTATTTTGGATTATAGCCTAACAAAACAATATTTTTCAACATATGTATTGCTATGCTGCTTACACTTAAAACATATGCAGGTAAAGGGTGAATGTGAAAATTTGTTCGAGAGGAGAGAAAAAACTGAATTCCGAAATTATACCTTCTCAGAAACAAAATACGTAATTTCATAAAACACACAAAGTGGAAGTAGAAGTCTTTAATCTGGAAATTTTGAATGAGCTTTGATGTTTTTATGAAAAATGTATGTGTATACACATGTTTATGTTTCTAAGGAAGGGACCTAATCACCTTTTATGTCTCTTAAAAAATTGCCACTTTCTAAGAAGATGAAGAACTCTCTACCCAAAGCATAACTCTATTTGTTTAAAAAAGGCTTTCACATCTTATCAAGCTTCAGGGACAGCTTAGAATTGGAAAATCTGAGATCACCAAATCCCATGTTTTACCAACACTTGTTAAATATGGCGCCTATAGGTTTGGATAGGGATGCGCTCTTTTGCTGGAGACGCGAGTGTGTGTTTGTGAGCGTGTGTTTGCAGGATACATTCCCTATCTATCCACCATAACTGCAGTGTAGCCCTGCCCGATGCCTCCAGGAAGGTATCAAATAACAGACCACACAACTTTAAAACCACAAAGCCCTAAGAGATCATCTCTTCCAATTGTTGCATTTTACAAAGGAGAAGAGGGGGATTCAGAAAATGGAAATGTTCACGGTGGGAGCTGGAGTGAGCAGCCTCCTACTTCCTTGATGTCTAGCCAAAAGCCGTCTAGCGCATGTCGTTAAAGGGCTGGACATCCTCTTCCTGTCACCACAGAGAGAAGTGTGTTTTTACTAGACTTCCAGGTGTAATGGCTACCAGGATTTATGCTGTAGGTGAAGGGTCCTCTTAACGGTATTGAGTAAAGCGAAGTAGTACAGAACGTTTGCCGAACAGAATAGTAGGAGATTTGGTGGAGTAGGAGGTGGTTGGTTGTCAGCACGGGTTCTTTGCCATTTATGAGGTCACAAGCAAGGGTCTTAATTTCCTTGTAGAAACCTGTCCTTTGTCTGTAAACTGGGGATAATAATTGTGTCTGTCTCCTAAGAGATGTCCTGAGAATTACATGAGTTGGTAAACACCAGGCCTTTAGAAGAACACTCAGCTTACAATATAGATGGATTATGCCAAGGTGAGTTCATTCTCTTCTCCTTCCTTCTTAGGTGAAGTCCTCAATGAAGCCTGTTTTGAAGAGAGAAAGAGACTTTAACAATGACTTTACAAGCTGAACTTCATCTGTCCCCTGCCATTAGTTCTGCCCCCTGCTCAACACAATCCCACGATTGCACAACTATCAACGGACACAGTGGGACTTTTACTGGAGGAGAAAAGACATCGGTTTGCACATTTGCTGTTTCTCCTGTGAGTTTTCTGAACTTCTCTTTCTCAGTAATCTTACAGTTTGACATATAATATGGTCCAGGATAAGTCTCTATGGTATCTTCAAACATATTAGCCATTCTAAATGTCTTAGATTTTATACAA
>NW_024423843.1:0-2071 GCF_017311325.1 Ursus maritimus | reverse complement strand
AAAAAAAAAAAATCCATCTTTCCATCAGAATGGGCTCACTCTTCAGACCCTGACATTTTGGGGGTCAATATCTGCCTTGGCCGGTGAAAAATACGGCTGTGTCACTTTTGACAGTTAATAAGAGACTAATATTTCAGTGTGCTACAGTGCACGTAGTCATTCACGCCCTAGTACAGATTTTCAATGCAAATTCAGAGTATCTATCCTACTCCAACAGTGGGTTTGTCTTCATGCTCTTCTCCAGGAGCTTGCCTTCAAGAAAGGCATCAAATGTCCATAAAGGTGGACGGAGGAGGTGGGAAGAGTGGAAAAGGACAAGTGTTCTGGAAGCCTCTTCCTTTCAGTCTCTCAGAGCTGTCTTCAGGAAGAAGGGCTGATGGGTGCCATTCGATGGCAGGGAGTGTGAGGAAAGGGGGAGCTTTAGTCCATCGAAAAGATGAGCTGCAGAATGGTAGAACTGTCAGATCAAAAGGGATCCCCTCGGTGGCAGCAAAGGGGCAGACATGATGCAAACGTGTTAGCAAGGTAACTGCGGACTCCCAAGCCGCTGTTTGGGGTAAAGGAACACATGGTTTGAAAACATACGCAGTTTAGGTCGATTTGGAAGAACGGCTTCGGATAGTGTGCTGCATTGCGAGAGCTTGCGGTGTGGCAGCCCCACAGAGGAGGGGACACGGCAGAGCAGCCTTCAGCCACGCCAGCGGCAGGGCTGCCAACAGCAAGGCTGAGCTGGTGCTGGGGTCCAAGCAAACGGCCGTGGTCTCCATCGCTTATGTGACTGACTGTGAAGCCCAGGGATAATCACTGTGTCCTAAAGGCTGACAACCGTGGGGAACACAGCTGAAGGTGGTGGTGACGAGCTTGCAGTCAGGACGTAGGGACAGCGTTCCTTCCTCTTGGGGAAAGGCACTGGTAATACCAAACTTGCAGAAACTCAGCCTCTCGTTAGCCCCTCTAGATTTACCGTGATTCCTTCATGGATTCTAGATTTGGGGGTAAAATAGGAACCACTAACCAGGGGAGGATGTGTCTTCTCAACAGTCCTTTTGATGAGAAAGAAGTGTCCCAAGAAGATAATGGACCTTCGATGGCTGGGTGCTAGGCCAGTCTGGTGAAGCCAATGGATTGGCTTGCTAAATTTACCAAATTGCCAATCTACCCAAACATTTGGTTCAACTATTTCTAAAGTTCATTGCAAATCAAATTAGACGGGGAAGTCTTAACATCTTTGTGTGATTTTAGTTGACCAATTTCTATTTTGACTTCACAATAGCATTTTAAGAACATTTGGTATTTTCTTAAGCTCCTTTCTGTTCTAGTTTTGGGGAGCTGGTGCCAAGAGGGCGGCCTCTCTGCTGCAAGAGAGTTGGAGAAGAATCCATGCAAAGCACAGGCTTGGCTGCTGATGAGGCCTCCCCAGCCCCCTTTTTACAAAATGGAAATGGGCATCTGTCCAGATGGATCTTGGCAGGCAGAGCTAGCAGGGTACTTTTATGCAGTGAACAACCTACACAGTCATACCCAGCATCCCTTGAACCTAGAGAAAGACAGGAGGGGAAGATGGAGGAGTGCAGGTCAGAAGGAGAAGGGGGAGAGACTATGTGGGTCAAAAAAAGAATGGAGAGGTTGACAGTCAAGGAAAAATGGAGAAGAGGCAGAGGTGGAGGACACAGAGAGGTAGGGAGAATATGAAGGCCCCAGAGACCCCTGGAGCCCCCACAGCCCTCCAGGGCCTTGCCAATCCAAATTGCTATAAATTTTAGAAGTGTTAAAAAGACAAGTTTTTAAGAAATCAGTGAATTGGACAGATTGTCAGTTGGCCAACTAGACTATTCCACCGGTTGGTTTTTGGTGAACTGGCCTATTTCAGGAAGGCAGGTGTGGAGTGAGAGTCTCCCCAGGCTTCTCCAGAGTTGGCATTGGGCCCCCAGATTCAGATCCTGCTGAGGTGTCCTGGGACTGTGCTGGCGTCGCCAGAGTATCTCCCACTGGCCTCCCTCGTCTTCAACAAACAGAGGCTGCTTGATTGGGTGTGTGCGCGTGTGTGTGCGTGTGTATGTGTGCATGTGTG
>NW_024423842.1:35802-48113 GCF_017311325.1 Ursus maritimus | reverse complement strand
CCTCCACACACACGCACACATGCAGGCACGCACGGGCACCCCCTAGAACACACACCGACGTGTATGCACGTATGCACACACCGGGGACACAGACACACGCATGCCCCTATGCGCACACGCAGGGGGTCTAGTGATGCAGTCACAAGCAGGCCCTCGCTTCTCTGAGGCCACCTCATGAGCACACACCTTTTCGTGGACTCACGGGGAGTTTCTCTGAGAGGCTTTGCTAGGTGCGAAGATTTGGAGGAAGGCGAGCCGACAAGAGCACACACAGCTGCGTGGTGCTGAGAACCACACCGATCCAGGCAAGCTGAATGCCAGTGTGCTCTCTCGGCAGACGTGAGTGTGTCCTTGGTGCACCAGGAAGGGGGAGCCCCCACTGTGGGAAGGAGGAGACCCCTCAAAAGATGCACAACAAAGAAAACAAGCTCCAAATAAGTCATGGGGTGCAGGGCGATCTGGCCTCCTCGTCCTGCAGCTTCGTCCCCTGGGAGCACATCCCTCTGACCCCAAACTTTCCCCATTTTCCAAGTCAGCGCATTTGATGGGGCCCATCGGGCTCCTGATTCCAGTCCTCGTCACTGCTTAGCCAGGGAACCGGTGTCAATTTACAGCGGTTCGGATTCATTTCTTTATATCCACATCTGATGTGATCTTATCGAAGGGGCTGCCGAGGGAAGAGGAGCTGCAGGTTTTGTTCCTTCTGCTTCGTCCTCCCTCCTCTGTGAGTCTCTCCCCTCCTCACCTCCCCCCGGGAGGCCCCCAAGGCTGAGCCGAGATCCCCTCCTCTCTGAAGTTAATGGCTGTAAGAAGATTTCATTTTATTATATCTCCAACCGCTCTGATATTTTATATTTGCCTTTGACCAACTAGGAGCCCTGGACTCATCATTTAGGAAACAAAGCTTAACCCCAGAGCTTTAAGGAGGGCTTTTTTTCCTTTCCATTTTAGCAGGCTAGTAAAAATCAATAACGCCATGTTCCCATCTGTAGCCCACCTGACATCTCATGAATGGTCAATGGAGCCTGTTTCTGGCTGCCGAAGCTACGAGAGCCGCTGTGGCCAGCCTGGCTGGGATCGTGCCTCTGATCTGCCAATTTAAGGTCCCCTCTCCCCACAGAAGATGCTCCTGGGTGGCTGCCTCGGGGAGAAGGTCGGGGCTTTCCGAAAAGAGTTTAGAGCGACCACATTGAGGACAGAAAAACTGTGGGGTGGGAAGGGGAGGGTTTATGTGAGCACAGAGATTAGCCAACTCTTGGTCCCTCAAAGGATTCGTTAAATAGGACAAGCCGAGGATGGGGATTTGGAGGGTATTATTCCGGTGCAATTAGCCATGAGCTCCAGGATTCAAGAAGCTGCAAATTGGTCCTGGCTGGTGCCAAAAGGTTTGGGACCCAAAGCCCTGTTTGGATGCTGGGCAAGCCCTGGATGGGCTGGGTGAGCATCGAGGACGCTGCAGGGTTGGTGGCACCAACAGTAACAGAGTTAAAGGGGCAAGAACACCAGTGGAGAACAGTTGCATCATCCCTCTGTTCTGAGACAGATGGATTCAGCTCATCTGCTCTGACCTCCAGAAGAGGCAAGCACAGCCAGTAGGAAAGCCGCCAGAGAACAAAAGCCTGGAAATACCGCTCACAGAGTGCCCATCCCCATCCCCCTCGCAGAGACATGGAGACTTATACCAAACAGGGTTGCCTGAGTATTACGCGGTGAAGGCCCTCCCGACACAGACGGCAGGCTGGAAAAATGGAAGAAGCCCACACCCGGCGCCTGGTAAAGCGTCTAGACGTCTGCTCGCTGGGCGTGATCCGCGTTGGAAGAGTCCCCATCGAGCTCCTCGCTGAGCCTGCTTCTTCCTCTCCCACTCCCCTGCTTGTGTTCTCTCTGCTGTGCTCTCTCTCTCATAAAATAAATCTAAAATCTTTAAAGAAGCCATCCAAGTCATAACAAGGGAATGCCTGGGCCGTCAATAATTTTGGGCTCTGGAAACCCGCAACCTCTCTCATCAGAACTGACAAGAGGAGCCCCCCCAGCAAAGAAAAGACATGAGTCTGTGGCCTCTGCCACAGAACGTACGGATATGGATGTAATAATTATCAGAAATGGAGATTCAGAGTAACAATGGTCAAGATAATGTGTAGACTTGAAAAAAGTATTGAAAATATTACTGAGAATATAGAATCTCTAAGGGCAGGAAATGAGAGCGAATCTGGCAGTAAAAATTCTATGAAACAAATGCAGCAAAACTAGATGTGAGGCTCTGGTTGACCAGGGTCAGATGACGGAGCAGGAAAGGTTAGTTGAGGATGGGTGAGAGAAAATAAAATAAAATGGTCAAAAAATCATCAAGAATGTAGGTTATGGAGATTACTGACTCAATGAAATGCTCCAATGTCAGAATCATTGGCATACCCAGGGTGGAGAAAAACAGAGTTCTAGAAGAGATATTTGAACAAATTGTAGCTGAAAACTCCCTAATCTAGCAAAAAACAAGCATTCCTGTCAAGAGGCAGAGGACCCCTCCCAAGCTCAACCACGACAGACCTACGCCACTGTCCGTCATAGTGCACTCGCAAATATAGATCCAAGGATACAGTATTGAAAGCGGCCAGGGCAAAGAAATTTCTCACGTACTCAAGGCAAAGGATCAGAATTAGCGTCAGACCTGTCTACACAGACCTGAATGAGAAAAGGTTGGGGGGCATTTTTAAGCTCTTTCAGAGAAAACGTAACACAAGGATCCTTTATCCAACAAGGCTGTCATTCAGAATTGCAGTGGAGAAATAAAGACCTTCCAGAATCACCAGTCATTAACCAATTTCGTAACCAATAAACCAGCCCTACAGGAGATATTAGAGGGGTTCTATAAAAAGTAAAGGCCCAAGAGTGATACAGAACAGAAAGTCACAATGCATAGAAACAAAGACTTTACTGGCAACATGGCACCATTAAAACTCATATCTCTCAATACTCAGTCTCAATGTAAATGGCCTAAATGTTCTCATTTAAACCCACAGGGTTGCAGATTGGATAAAAAGACATGACCCATCCATTTGCTGTCTACAGAGAGACTCATTTCGAACTAAAGATAGGTGAGACTGCAGGAAGTAAGGGATGGAGTACCATCTTTCATAAAGGACTCAAAAAGAAAGCTGTAGCAATTTCATATCAGATAAATTGATTAAACTAAAGACTATAGTTAGAGATACAGAAGGGCTACTATATTATTCTTAAAGGAAGTATCCAACAAGTGGATATGACAATTATAAATATATATGCCCCAACAGGGGAGCAGCAAGATACACAGGCCAACTCTTAACCAGAGTAAAGAGACATATAGATAAAAATACAGTAATAGTAGGGGACCTCAACACTCCACTCTCAAAATAGACAAGCACCTAGCAGAAAACCTAAGCAAAGAAACAAGAGCTTTGAATGCCATACTCACGAGTTGGACTCATAGATATATATAGAACACTACACCCCAGAACCAAAGAATACTCATTCTATTCTAATGCCCATGGAACATTCTCAAGAATAGACCATGTTCTGGGACACAAATCAGGTCTCAGCGATACTAAAGATGGTAATATCCCTGCATATTCTCAGACCACAAGCTTAAAATTGGAACTCAACCACAGGAAAAATTTGAAGAAACTCAAACACTTGAGACTAAGAACATCCTACTCAGATATTTCATAAACAGGAAATCAAAATCAATTAAACAATTTATGGAGACCAATGAGAATGAAAACACAATGGTCCAAAACCTATGGGACTCGCAAAGGCAGTCTAAGGGGAAATACATAGCCATCCAAGCCTCACTCAAAAGAATAGAAAATCTAAAATGCAGTTTTTATATTCTCACCTCAAGAAGCTGGAAACAGCAACAGAGGAGACAGGCCTAATCCCACGACAGTTGAGCAAAGATTAAAGAGCGAGAATCAATGAATTAGAAACCAGAAGCACAGTAGAGCAGATCAACAGAACTAGAAGCTGGTTCTTTGAAGAATCAATAAAATTGACACAGACCACTGGCAAGACTTATCCAAAAGAATAGAGAAAGGACCCCAATATTAAAATTATGAATGAAAAGGGAGAGGTCACACCAACACCAATGGAAATTGGAAGTTGATAGAAATTTTTATCAACAGCTTATATGCCAATAAATTAAGCAATCTGGAAGAGATGGAGGATCTTCCTGGAAACCTATAAACTACCAAGACTGAAACAGGAAGAAATTGATTTTTAAACAGGCCAATTATATTATGAAGAAATTGACAGTGATTAAAAACCTTCCAAAAACAAAACTCAGGACCTGATGGTTTTCCTGGAATTCTACAAACATTCAAAGAAGAAATAATACCTATTCTCCTAAAGCTATTTCAAAAATAGAAACAGAAGGAAGCTACCAACTCAATTCTATGGGGAATATTACCCTTGGGTGTCCCAAACCAGGCAAAGACCCCAACCAAAGGAGAATTACAGACTCGATTTCCTAATGATATGGATCCCAAAATTCTCAACAACGATACTTGCTAATAGGAATCCAACAGTCATTAAAAGAGTTATCCATCATGATCAAGTGGAGATTCATGACCTGGGATTACAGGTGGTCTCACATGATTGACAAATCAATCAGCGTGGATACATCATACTCAACAAGAAAAAGACCAAAGATCATATAGTCCTCTCAATAGATGCAGAAAAGCATTTGACAAATATCAGCATCCTTTCCTGGATTAAAACCCTTCAGAGTGTAGGGAATAGAAGTGAATAGCATTCTCAATCTCCATAAAAAGCCGATCTATGAAAAAGCCTACATGCAAATATATTCTCAATGGGGAAGCTTTGAAGCCTTCCCTAAGATCAGGAACACGACAAGGATGCCCACTTCACCATATTTTCAACTATAGTACTAGAAGTCCTTGCTAACAGCAATCACACAACAAAGGGATAGGTATCCAAATCGGCAAAGAAGAAGTCAAACTGTACTCTCTTCCAGAGACATGATACTTATATGGAAAACCCAAAATGCCACTCCCAAACTATTAGAAAGTTATAGAGCAATTCAGCTAATGTGGCGGATACAAAATCAATTACAATCAGTTGCATTTCTAGTACACCGAATAACGAGAATGAGGAGAAGAAAATAGGAACCATCCCATTTACCATAGCACCAAAAACCAAATTACCTTGGAATTAACTTAACCAGAGGCGTAAAGGACCTTATTCTAGAAACTATAAATCACTTCTTAAAAGACATTGAAGAAGACACAAAAGATGGGAAGATATTCCATGCTCATGGATCGGAAGAATTAACATAGTTAATGCCGATGCTACCCAGGCAACTACACTTTCAATAGCTATCCAACATCAAAATACCAAGAGCAGTTTTTCAAGAACTGGAACAAACTAGCTCCTAAATTGTGTTGGAACAGAAAAGGCCTTAATCTCAAGGAACTGTTGCAAAAGGAAAACGAGCTGGGGGGCATCACGTGTCGATTTCAGAGCTGTACTACAAAGCTGTGATCACAAAGACAGCATGGTACTGGCACAAAAACAGACACATAGACCAATGGAACAGAATAAGAGAGCCCAGAAATGGACCCTGGCTCTTTGGGCAACTAATATTTGATGAAACAGAGGAAAAAAATCCAGTGGAGAAAAGACAGTCTCTTCAATAAATGGTGCTGGGAAAATTGGCAGCTACATGGCAAAAGAATGAAACGACCACTCTCACACCACTACACAAAGATAAACTCCAAATGGATGAAAGACCTCAATGTGAGACAGGAATCCATCAAAATCCTAGAGGAGAAATAGGCAGCAACCTGACATGGACCACAGCACCTTTTTCATGACATCATCCAAAGGCAAGAGAAACAAAAGATAAAATGAATGTGGACTTCATCAAGATAAAAAGCTTTCTGCACAGCAGGAAACAGTAAAACAAACGAAAAACTAAGAGGCACCCACGGAATGGGAGAAATATTTGCAAATGAACTACAGATAAAAGACTGGTATCCAAGATCTACAAAGAACTTCTCAACTCAATACATGAGAAACAAATAAAACAAATCAAAAATGGGCAGAAAGATATGAACAGACACTTTTCCATGAAGAACATACAAATGGCTAACAGACACATGAAAATGTTCAAAATCATTAGCCATCAGAGGAAATTCAAATCAAAACACACTGAGATACCACACTACAGCAGTTAGAATGGCAAAAATGACAAGGCAGAAACAACAATTGTTGGAGAGGATGTGGAGAAAGGGGATCCCTCTATTGTTGGTGGAATGCAGTTGGTACAGCCACTCTGGAAAACAGTGTGAGGTCCTTAAAGATTAAAAATGAGCTACCTATGATCCAGCCATTGCACTATGGGTATTTACCCCAAAGTTACAGATGTAGTGAAGAGAAGGCCATATGCACCCCAATGTTCATAGCAGCATTGTCCACAATAGCAAATCGTGGAAGGAGCGAGATGCCCTTCAACAGATGACTGGATTAAGAAGTTGGGTCCATATATACAATGGAATATTACTCAGCATCAAAAAGAATATTACTCAACATTTGCTACAACATGATGACACTGGAGGAGATAATGCTAGGAAATAGTCAATCAGAGAAAGACAATTGCATATGTTTCCTCATCTATGGAACTATAAGAAACTAGGGAGAGATCAGTAGGTGAGAGGGAAAACGAAAGGGTGTAAATCAGAAGGGAAGACCAACCATGAGAGACTTGGACTCTGGAAAACAAACTGAGGGCTGCATGAGAGGGAGGGGGGTGGGGAGATGGGATAGCTGGGATGGGTAGAAGGAGGGCAGCATGGATTGCATGTGCACTGGGTGTTATGACAAACAATGGCGACCCATCAAAACCAGGGGATGTACTGTATGGTGACTAATATAATATAATAAAAAATATTTTTAAAAAAATAATAAAAAATAAATAAAAGTATATCACAAAGCCATGAGTAGTAAAACAGTATGATAATGACATAAAAAAACATACAGATCAATGGGCGGAATAGAGAACCAGGAATAAACCCAAAGATATGTGGTTAATTAGCTTACAACAAGGAGGCAAGAATATACAACAAGGAAAGAATGGTGTCTTCAATAAATGGTATTGATAAACTGGACAGCCATATGCAAAAAGAATGAAACAGGACTACTATCTTGCCACCATAGGCAAATTAACTCAAAATGGATTAAAAAGGCTTGAATGTAGGACCGAAGCCATAAAACTCCTAGAAGAAAACATTGGTCTTGGCAATGGGGTTTTAAATTTGACACCAAAAGCAAGGAACAAAAGCAAAAATAAACAGTTCTACCTCAAACTAAAAACTTCTGCACACCAAAGGAAACCAACAACAAAGGAAAAGTCAACTTCCTGAATGGCGAGAATATTTACACATCATGTATCTGATAAGTGGTAAATATTCAAATATATAAAGAACTCATACAACTCATGGCAACAAACAAACAAACGATGATCTGACTAAACAATGGACAGATGATCTGAATAGAAGTTTTGCCAAAGACATACAGATGGCCAACAGAGTACATGAAAAGATGCTCAACGTCAGTACTCACCAGGGAAAATCAGAACCACAATGAGATATCCTCACGCCTCTTGGAATGGTCCAAAAGTAAGAAACAGCAAGTGTTGGTGGGATGTGGAGAAAAGGGAACCCTGTGCATTGTTGGTGAAAACATTGCAGCCACTGTGGAAACAGTGTGGAAGTTTCTTGACACATTAAAAATAGAACCACCATATGATACAGAATTCTACTTGTAAGCATTTATCTGGAAGAAAACAAAACATATTCAAAAGGTATGCACACCTCCATTTCATGGCAGCGTAATTACAATAGTCAAAACATGGAAACAACCTAGATTTTTCATCAAGCGGATGAATGGATAAAGAAAGTGTGCTGCACTGGGTGATGTAGTGTTGAATCTATTATGTACACCTGAAAGTAATGTAACATCGACATGTTCACTATACTGGAATTAAATAAATAAAAAAGAAATTGTGCCATATATATATATATATATACATACATATTTATATATGTATATATTTATACACACACATATGTAATGGTATACAATTTAGCCATACTAATGAATGAAATCTTGTATTTGTGACAGAATGGGTGGCCTTGACATTGTGCTCAGTGGAAATAAGTCAGGCAAAGAGACACAAATACCATATGATCTCACTTATATGTGGGATCTTAAAAACAAAGACAAAACAAACCAAACCAAGCTTGTGGATATGCAGAACAGATGGGCGATGGTCTGAGCTAGGGTGTGGGGAGTGGGTGAAATGGGCAAAGTGACAAAAGCTTTGCAAATTTCAGTTATAAAATGGAGTAAGTCAAGGGTTGTCATGTCCAGCATGGTGACTATAGCCAACAAAACTGTGTTGTAGATTTGGAAGTAGCTAGGAGAGGGAGCTTCACAACTGTCATCATGAAAGAAGTTCATAACTGTATATTGTGATGGATTTAACTGAACTTACTCTGATCAGTTTGCAATATATACAAATATGAACCATTCCATTGTACACCTGAAATTAATGCAACGTGATGTCAGTTATATGTTAACATCAACAACAACAACAATAATAGTGACAAGGGACAGTTCATTGATAACATTGGCGCAGGGCTAAGTCACAAGCTATCGTGGGCCCAGGTGAGTGTCGCAGGCGTTCTTAGCCTATAGCATCGCTATCCATTGGCTGAGGTTAAAAGGGATGATGACATAGTCTACGTCATCGAAGAGCACTCAAGGAATAAAAGAATGACAACAGACCCAACATGAAAACTGTGATTTCACATTTCCTCTACGATAAAGTACATAAATGTCCTTAGATGCCAAGTGTAGTTTTATCCGTATGAGTAATACAACTCATGATTATTCCTTCAGGAAGACTAGGAAATTTTACTTGGCATGACATATGTCATTGAAAAGAAATCATTTTTAAGAAATCAAAGTGGTCTTGTAAATGATACAGAAATTTTCAAATATTTCTGAATCAAGGTTGGGGAGAAAAAACTGTGGGAATGTATGAAAATGGACAAAGGGAAAAACAGTATGTATATCAGACAGTGCAGAAAGCTTAGTCAATGGAGTTTTTGAAAGTAGACACGTTGTTCTTTTTTAATTTTAATTCAATTAAACATATAGTACATTATAAGTTTCAGATGTAGTGTTCAATAATTTATCAGTGGGTGTAACACCCAGTGCTCATCACATCCCATGCCTTCCTTCGTGCCCATCCCCAGTTACCCCATCTCCCCACCCACCCTTTCCAGCACCTCAGTTTGTTTTCCAGAGTCAGAGTCTCTCATGGTTGGTCTCCCTCTCTGATTTCTCTATTTGCAGTTTTCCTCCCTCACTCTATGATCCTCTGCGCTGTTTCTTAATATTCCATGTATGAGTGAAACATATGAAATTGTCTTTAGTGAAGCTGAATGTAAGAAATGAAGTTTCTGAAATACATAGGAGCAGATTCTATTTCATAGTGATCAAAGAGTAGTTTTACACAAGATTTACAACAGCCGTGTTTGGTTTTGAACAGGAAAGGAGGGGCGCCTGGGTGGCCAGTGATTAGCTCCTGCCTTGCCGCTCAAGGTCAGTGCATTCTGGTGTTAGCAGGGGATCGAGCTCCCATCCAGGCTCCTTGCTCGCTAGTGAGACCTGCTTCTCTCCTCTCCCCACTCCCCCCCCCGCTTTTGTGTCTCTCCTCTCTCGCTGCTCTCTATCTAAATAAATCTAAAAATCTTTTTAAAAAGAAAAGGAATGGAAACTTTATTGTGTGTAGAAACCTAACATAGACAGGAGAGGGAAGGAATCTACACATAGATGAAATTAATAGTAGGCAGTAAATGAGAATAAGGCAGTTACATTAAACCCAGTGCTTACAACATACAATCTCATCCCAGCTGGGGAAGGCCCTGAAGCAGCCAGACCGTAGTCCTGATTCTTGAGAGGCCTGGCGGAGCCCAGGTGAGCAACTGACCATCTTCATAAGGGCCACATTCATAGGGTAAATAATAAGGTTTGAAATTAAACATCTGCATTGCCTATGTGCCATTGGAACAAGCTGCGATTCCATGTTATTATGTTTCTGTATTTTCAAAAGCCTGGGTTATGTGTGTCTGCCTCCTCTCCTGGATTATATTTCAGGATCAGTCCGGACTGGAGGAGGAGAGGCAAGAGACAAGATTTGTAGTTCTTGGCATCAGACCAGAAGGCTCAGATCTGACCTGGAGACCAGATAGTATATTTAGACAACTAGGCTCCCAAGGTTATTCCCACAGCAGGAGTCTCACAAACTTAACATTCCTTAGCCTGCTATGTACATGCAGGTCCAGGTGGTCCGTTATGTGGGACAAGCCACAACGCATGTATCCATGCAGAACACATAGCTTTGAACCCTGCAATCAAAGGTCACTTCTTCACCACTAGGACAAGTGTGCCTTTTTATAGCTGCCCTCCTGGAGAATCTTATCAGAGCCCCTTTATGTCTCTCTGTTCCTCAGGCTGTAGATGAAGGGGGTTCAGCATGGGGGTGACCACCGTGTACATCACTGAGGCCACTGCACTTGCGTAGGAGCTCTGGATAACAGCAGAGCTCAGGTACACTCCCAGGACTGTGCAATAAAATAAGGAGACAACTGAGAGGTGAGATGCACAGGTGGAAAATGCTTTATACTTGCCCTGAGCTGATGATATTCTATGTATGGAGGAAATAATCTTTGAGTAAGAGTAAAGGATCGACGAGGGGACCACCAGCCAGCAGCACAGTGGAAACATACAACACTGTGTCATTAAGAAAGATATCAGAACAGGCAAGTTGGATCATCTGATGGAGTTCACAGAAAAAGTGGGATTTCCACCTCTGAACAGAAGGAAAGCTGCAACAACATTAAGCTCTGTAACAAGGAATTCCAGGACACTCATGATCCAGGACACCAAGACTCCAGCAGTCCACAGAGGTGGGGTTCATGATGACCGTGTAGTGCAGGGGGTGACAGATGGCCACAGCGATCATAGGCCATCACAGCCAGGAAAAGTCATCCCAGCCTGCAAAGAGTGTGGAAAAATAGGTCTGGCTGATGCATCCTGGATAGGTTATAACATTTTCTGTGTCTGTATATTCACCAGCATCTTTGGGATGATGGTAGAGGTGACACAGATGTCTAGAAAGGACAGGTTGGCCAGGAAAAGTACATGGGGGGTATGGAGGTGGGAGTCAGATGTCAATGATACGCTGGTCACAGTAGCAATTACGTACGCACTTTCTGGATAGTGGTGTGTGCTTTGGTCGGTTATATTGTTGCTGGGCAGCTTGTATTCATTCCCACACCCTGTGATGTACGCGAGCTTTTACCTGATCCATCAGTATGTTCCTTACATGCCCTATTTTCTCTTTCTTTACATTCAAACATGAATGTTTTCCTTGTTCAAGGACAGATCCTTCTGCAGGTGACCCCCACCTCCACCCCAGGCATGTTTCTCCAGATAAGTTTCTCACTGAAAAAAATGTTCATAAGCATTATCTGTGTGCATAGGGATTTATGTCACTTCCTCCTCTTCTGAGACACTGTGAGTAATGGTAGCTGCTCCCACGTCATGAGCTGTAGCACAGAAATAGCCTCATCCTCAGCCTGCAGCCCAGAGATGAGGAGAAGCCCTGCATTGGCCGAGGCATCTTTGGATCCAGAGGAGTGGCTGGCATCCCTGGAGTTCTGGTGCTTAACTGAGTTTGAGTAGAACTTCAGCAAATACTGGGGAGGGCTCCCTGTAGTAGTTTCTAGTAGTTTCTGTGAATATATATTTCTAGTGAAATTAAGAATTAAATCAGTAGGTGTTGCTTAAAGCAAATTACCATCTGAAAGTTGCGTGGGTCTCATCCAATCAATCGAAGACCTTGATGGAGAAAAGACTAACGTCACCCAGAAAGAAGGAATTCTGGGATCACACTACTTTCAGAACCAAACTACATCTACTCTTCATCCCCTGAATCTGTGGCCTGCTAGCCCACACTAATGATTTTGGACTTCTACAATCATGGCTAACAGTTCCTTAGAATAACCATCTCAGATGGATTGATAGAAAGGCAGACAGGTACACATCTGTATCTCCATACACAGGCACATATATGTATAAATTATGTTAAATATACACATACATACATATATACATAGTATTGGTTTGGTTTCTCAGGAGAACCCTACCTCATACACAGCCCTTTATCCAAACCTCAGTCTATTCTTTGC
>NW_024423842.1:0-18096 GCF_017311325.1 Ursus maritimus | reverse complement strand
AAGTAGGAAACAGCAAAACACAGCCCCGGTCGGCAGACGCCCTGCCCCTGCTCGGCGCCCGGGACGTGAGTCTGTCCGGCTGGCCCTGACGTGTAAGTGTGCCCTCAAGGGGTGGATGGCCCAGGGCAGGCAGTGTGGCCTCTCGGGCAATACAGGCAACCGTACACGTGAGACTCCCAAACAATGGAGACAATATTGGGGAGCCCTGCGGCCGCAAGATACGTGAGAAACAGGGTTCCGCGAACAAGAGCCGAGCCCGGGCAGGGGAACATGAAACAGCCACCCCCCACCCCACCCTGAGGCCTTTTCAAAGCCACAGACTGAACCATATTGTCACTCCCAAGCCAAGTTTAACTTCTAAAGAAATCTTTTCAAGATGTTCAAAGCCCCCGCATGCAGCTTAGCTCTAAGCGCTACCATCTGCTGCAAGCCGCCCGGCCTGTAATCCCCGCTCGGGCAGAGGCCCTCGTGGCAGGGTCCCTGCTGTGCCGCTGGAGAACGCACATGGGGTAGCGGATGACAAGGGCGGGGCGCTCCAGCTCCCGGGCAGCAGCGCACCAAGCACCGAGCGCGCGGGCTGGGAGCAGCGCGGACGGACCACATCTGCGCGGACACCCAGCTCCCTGAGCCGGCTCTGAGGGGTCCTGCCCCCCACCCCGAGCAGGAAGGGAAGGCTCAGCGTCCCCCGGCGAGGTCTGGAAGTCCTTTAACTCCAGAATTTCAGGTGCAAACAAACAGGGACCTATCCGATTCCAAATGAAAACCCTCCTGGGGCTGGTTTTTCTATCTCTTTTTCTTTTGTTTATTTTGCCCCTGTTCTAGAATAAGCCGTCACAAGTTGGGATGAAATTAAATAGCTACTCATCTTGATAAGAGACCCAATATTGGTGCTCAGCTGTGCACCAGCAGCCATCCAGGGGCCAGGGAATTCCAGGCCAGGAGGTCTGTTGTTCCAGGGCCCGGAGCGTCGTGGAGGCTCAGAGCCCAGAGGAGGAAAGAGGAGCGGGTGCCAGGGCCCTTCCAGGTAGGGGGGCCCAGGGGTGGGCTCAGGCATAAGGGAGATCAAGAGGCTCAGGACCAGAGTGGAGTGGAAGGGGTCAGCCTGGGGAGCAAGGTGATGGGGAGGAGTCGGTCGTGTGCTGGCCTCCTCTGAAACCCTCTGTGACCTGGGGCCCAGCCTGGCTTAACAGGAGAGAGGGCCAGGGGTCCAGCCGCAATGTGTGCCCCCGGCAGGCTGTAGGGAGAGGCAGCATGGAGGCCACATCCCCAACAGGGGGCTCAACTCAAAGACAGCTGTGATCATTGATCCAGGGCCATCGCTGCCCAACTGTGTGTCCCCCGCTCTGTGTGGCAGGGGAGCAGAGAGCCGGGCAGGAGCAGCGCCCCGGGGGCTGTGTGTGGCTCTGGGCTGCAGCAGAGGGACAGCGGGTGCGGTGGTTAGAAACACATGTCCAGAAGCCACTTATTGGATGGCATGGTTGTGGGAAAATTACTTAAACTCATTGTGCCTTAGTTTTCCCATCTGTGAAATGGGGGTAGCTGCTGATGACAGCATACACCTCACGGGGGTGTTGTCGCGGTTAATACACCTACAGTGTGTAGAACAGTGTGTGGGACCCAGCAGGGGCCAGACTGGGCTTTGCCGTCATCATTATTGCTTTATTTATCAGAGGAGTGAGTGAGAGAGTGACGGTCTCAGCTGTCATCTCGGCTGATAGAGGAAAAGGAAGGGAGCTGGGCCCCCCTCTACCCAAAAAAGGCTCGCCCATCAGCCGTGGGGATTCCAGAACTCATTCACCACCTTTCCCTCCAGCCCTCACCACCACTGGCCTGGGCGCCCCTTGCCTGGTGGCTTGGCAGATCTGAGACCCCCCGCCAGGAGGCTGGGGACTAGATTTCCCAGTGTCAGAAGCTCTGCGGGGAGTAACCACCCCTGGGGGCTGCGTGGCCACAATCCCCAGACGTTTCTGGCAGCGGCTGTGTTTCAAAGCCACTCTCAGAACTGAGATTCAGATGGGATCCAACTGGCCCACCAGGGGCTCCCTGGGCCTGGTGACCCCCCAGCTGGCTTTGGCCACAAAGAGCAATGCCTGAGGTGTAAGAAGACAAAAACAGAAGGTTGGTTTGCTTTTGGGGCGGGGAGGTTGGGTTTCTCTCTTTTTTATTTTTTTCTTGTGCCCTACCAGAATCTGGGAGACAACAGCCAAAACTCCTGAAAATCTTCAGCCCCCACTTTGGGCAAAGGGCCAGACTGTCTTGCTATCTAGAGGTATAATGACATGGATTTCACAGGGATGTTCCAAAGCTTTCTTCCTTCACCCAACCCTTTGCTCCAGGACCCACCCCATCCCCGATCCCACCCGGGGCTGGTAAAGCAGGAGCCCAGAGCAGTGACTGGAGCAAGCTGGGTGTCCTTGCACAGAACATCAGGTCCCACGGGGCCGGGGCGGAAATTTCCAGGAGTGCTTTGATTGTCACAGGGTTGGGGGGAGACAGTAGCAGCATTTAGTTGATGAAGGTTGGGGCTGCTGGAGCTAGGGGTTTAACCTCCAGCTGCAAACCGCTGCCTGCAAATCCAGGTTCGACCACTCCCTGCGGGTGTGAACTTCTCTGGCTGTCACAGAGAGCAGTTTACTGACGTCCTAGGTCACTGTGCACGCCTCGGCCCACAGTCGGCACAAAGTCCCTAGAACCATGTCTGGAGCTTACAGATGTCAGTTGTCACTGTCCTGTCGACTAAGGAACAGTCCCAGTCACTAGTCCTTGTCCTGTGCTCTAGCTGACTTTCAAATGTCCCACTGAACATTTCAAAGCTTGAAAAATGTCTTCATAGTGATCTGGGCTTAAAACATGATTCTTTTCTTTTTAAATATATAAATAGAAAACAATTTTTAAAGGTTTTGACGCACAAGAGAATCTCTCAAGAATGTGAATGGGATGTTGATTGTATCCGACTCGGCTTCCTCACCTCTTCGCATTCGTCTCTTGGCTGCTCCTGCCTCCCAGGCCTTGGGCTGCCCATCCCACCCGACCTGCTTCGGGCAACATGATGCCACCACCTGAGGTCCACCAGCGCTGTGCCCACGTGCCCTGAGGCTCAGGATACTCTGACCACTTCTAGAGTCAGATCAAAGGCCACACTCCAGAAGGTGCAGTGCCTTGGGAAGAGGACATAACCCAGAGGGGCAAGAGATTAACGTTCCCGGAACCAACTTCAGCCAAGGGGTATGAGGATTCCCAGTCCCTTGCTTCTCCCAGGGGACTCTTCTGACATGGGATTTCCCCATCCGGTCTCTCCAGAGACTTCCTACAGAGCTGAGCGTCCTCACCCCCACCCCCCATCGAGGTGTCTGAGAAGGGACTTACTCAGAAAGCGCACCCGCAGGGCATTCCCTCCTCCACTGCTGCTGCTTGACTTTCCCTCTCACTCTGGCTGCACTGGAACCTCCCAGAGAATTCTTCCTCGCTTCATCCCTGCCTCGTACTGTTTTCCAAGGAACTTGGGCTTCAATTTCCCCAAAGAGTGGAGATCGGACCTTGCTTGGGCATTCTTCTTCTTCTCTAAGAGTTGTTTACCATTTCAGAAAATCACATAATCAATAGCAACAATACTTAAGGTATTGAAGTCACCAATGCAACAAATCTCTATCAGCCCCGTTGGAGCCATGGCTTTCGTGAATCTGCGAGGGTCGTGGTGTCTGTGTATTTACTTATTGAACTCCTTCATTATGAATTACTTCCCTTTATTTCTCCCTTATAGTACATGGAGGGCATTGCATTGATTTTTATTATGTATATAGGGAAGTTGTATTATCTATAAGCTTAATATCGAGATCGTTAAAGGTCATTAGAAGATATTTGTCATGTAAAGTGGGCATCAGGGTTGACCTCACTGCCAACGGAGTGGTGCAGGAGGCACCCCCAGGCCACTAGCCAGCTGTGTTGTGTGCATAAGATACTTAATGTCCGTGGGCCTTGGTTTGCCAGGTTGAATGAGATGATCCCTAGAGTCCTTTATAGTCTAGTACTCTGCGGTTTAATTTAGGGAAGCCATCCGCCTTTCCTTCTGGGCTTTCACGAAGGTGCTTTCTCTGTTGTCAGAACCTAAATTCAGTCCACCTTTCATAGGCAGAAGTGGGGTGCCATTCATTCCCCTCTGAGCCTGGCAGGAAGTGAGTGGCTGTCCACCTAGGTTAGAGTTCACTCCCAAATCCTATTCATACTCCTGGGTCCAGATGGCTGCTCTCCTGGCCCACCTGACCCATCTGCCCCCACTGGGGATGTCTGACTGTGCTTTGTAAGTTGGCCTGCCTCTAAAGCCCAGTGTCATTCCCAGCCTGGGTTTCCATGTGCTTCCTGAAGCTCTTCCTGCTTCCTGTGTCCCCAGGGCTGGCCTGCGAACCTTGCCCCATCTCTGTGCCTCCAGGTGACACCTCTTGATCCCACTCCCAGGTCCAACTGTCAGAGCCAAGGCCAAGGCCAAGGCATGGAGCTTGAAGTCCTTCCCTAGAGGGCAGGAGGTTTGAGAACCAGGCTGCTGTCCTTTGCACTTGTCTAGATGGACACAGAGAGGGGCTGAGTGTGGTTCAGAAGCAGAAAGAACTCTCTTCATGGAACCACATGCCACCCTGCAGCCCCAGCTGTCAGGACCCACACTGTTAACGCCCTCCATTGTGCCATGCAGACGACAGGAATCAGGGAGCGACCGAGCAAGAGCCCACCCCATCCAAGAGCTGCTTTTTCCACCCACTGGATTTTCAAGTCTGAGGAGTGCCTGGCAATGTTGTTTATGAGTAAAGAAGATGACAAAGTAGAAAGTTTGGACGAAAAGAAAAAGTTTGTCCCTAAATGGAGCAGTTTCCTGCAGGGAAGAAGACGCTGCCCATGGAGGAAAGGTCCTGTTTGGGACAGAGATGGGCCCTGAAAACAGCGAGTCCGAAGCATGGGCCTCTGCACCTCCATCCACTTGGGGGGCACAAGTCCTTCAGCACGGAGGGGCTTGGGGGCCACTCCACCTCTGATTGCACAAGAAGTTCCACATCAGCTCATCCAGCACCAGCGCAGAGCGGCCTGAATGTCCTCCGTCAAGGCGAGCTCAGCCCACAGCTGCTGGGGCTGCACACAGCTGTTCCCGAGCCCTAGCTGAGGCCTGGGACAAAAGACATAGGCATAGCGCTGTTCAAGAACGCTGACTAGCTTGCCTCGGGCTTCTGAATAGAAAAAAAAAAATTGTAGGGTTCTTCCTTGAGGTTAGCATGCAGTGTTTTCATGGAACTTATGGGTTCCTGTTAAGAGCTGAACCAAGGAGGATCTGGAGAGGCTTTGGGGCCTGAGTGTGGGGGGCGCTTTAGAATCCGACAGCGTTGGCTTCTCAGCAGGTGTGAAGCTGCATCGAGGATTTACATGCGAGGGGACAAGGTTTTACATGTTGGGGAAAGCTCAGAGAGTGCTTACAATGTCCAGACATAACGCTTTATTTTAAGCCGACTTTCCGGAGGACCTGTGCCCAAGGAAAGCCTGCATTGCGAGGACAGTCAGAGCAGTGACAGTAGAGCCCGTGGGGCCAGTGGGCCCCAGCTGGGTCGGAGGGCCTCGCTGTGGCATCCAAAGGCAGAGCCCATGCTCCTGACCTCGTACCCCTTCAGCTATTTTATCAAAAAGCAAGACAACAAATAAGGCCCATCAGAAAGCCAATCCCAGGCACGGAAAGCTCCCACGGTGGCCATGACCGGTCCTGGGCCCCAGGCTCTGGGTGCATGGTGTCGGGCGCCCTGCGCGTTGGGGAGAGACTGGGTGGTCTGCACACTGATGTCCCTCAGTGGGAGAAGTGGGGAGGCTGAGCCTTCTAGGAAGATCTACTTATCCTGCAGGGTGGCCAATCCTGGGCAAGTGTGGATGCCCGGGAACGGCTAGGGGCATCATCCTGTAGCCCCCAAACCGTAGCCAGAGGGCAGGGCTAGAGCCACCAGCTGCTGTAACGGGAGTGCCGCGGACCTCTGCCCAAGGGCCAGGAGGCCACTGCACCCCGGGAGTGGCGAAGTGTGGGTGGCTGTGCTCACAAGAGGGACCCCCGTTCACACGCAGGCCCCTGCACCCCAGAGCCCTCTCCAGCATTGGGAAGCTGGCCGCCGACAAGCCTCCAGTGGATTTGTGCGCACTCAGGTTTGAGACCAACCTCCTGATGACAGAGCCCTGCTGCGGGGTCAAGGTCACGGGAATCAATCTCATCGACTTTCATTGCTGAAGGAGTCGGAGGGCCCAGCCGCCTCACCAGACCCCGCGGCAGCGCAGGAATATTCGCCGTCGGGACCCATGTCCCCGAGGCCTCCTGGAGCCCGGCCGTCTTGGGACCCAGTAGTGAAGGAGGCGGACAAAATCCCTGCTCAGGGGCCACCGCTCCAGTGGTGCCCATGCCATCCATTCAGATAACACTCGATACAAAAACTGTCACATTGTGATCAGTTGTGACGGGACTATGATTATCCTCTTTTACAGACAAGGAACGGGCCCAGAGAAGCCCCAGGCCCATGCCGGCTGCCCGGCTTGAGGGGAAGCAATCACTGAGGTAGGGCCTCTGCCTCGCCCACCCCTCCCATGGAGCCCAGCTGGACTCACCCCTGCAGAGCGTGTCCGGCAGGCAGTGTGACCGCGGTACTGGTATCCAGTCAGCACAGGGCAGGGCTGCTGTGTAACATCCCGACCGTGCAGGGCAGCCCTGCGCCCCAACAACTCTTCACCCAAATCGCCAGGGCGGAGGCCGAGCAGCCTGCCACAGAGGCGGGGACCAGCGGGACCGGGCGGGACTGGACGTGCCGGCTGCGCTATTTCTCACAAGCCCCGTGGGAGAGCAATAATGCACCGAACGAAGTGGGCTACCGATTTCATCCCCTGAATCTGTGGCCTGCTAGCCCACACTAATGATTTTGGACTTCTACAATCATGGCTAACAGTTCCTTAGAATAACCATCTCAGATGGATTGATAGAAAGGCAGACAGGTACACATCTGTATCTCCATACACAGGCACATATATGTATAAATTATGTTAAATATACACATACATACATATATACATAGTATTGGTTTGGTTTCTCAGGAGAACCCTACCTCATACACAGCCCTTTATCCAAACCTCAGTCTATTCTTTGCTATTTCCGTCCCCTTGCAGAGTTCTATTCCATACACATATCATGATCAATGGTGGGGCAAAGGAAGTCTGTGCGCTGGGTCCTACAAAGACCTTGAGAAGCCACCTCCATGAGGAAGCAAAGTCTAAAAACACAAGATTTTGCACCAGGTTCATGTGTCCACTACATAACCAGACTACCAGCACCCAATCTGCAGTAGGGCATATTCACACCCTTATTAGGACCCATGCAGCTATGGAAGTACTCCATGGTTTTGTGAGAAGAGTCTTGGGATTTTCTATCCAGGATTTACAGATGCACGTTCCATATCTGAGCCTTGGAAATACAGTCAGAACCCAGGAATCACATGGTGCCCTCTTCTGTTTAGACCTTCTGGGGCACAATTCTCACTGAGCAGGTTGTCATTCATGCAGCTGTTCCTTGGGTGCACTGGCCATCAGAAGACCATCCCCCCAGGGACCTCCTGCTGGGGACAGCATAGGCTCATTGTCCTGTGCCGCTGGCCCAGGTCCAGTGCAGCCACACTGTGTGCATCAGTCTTCAGAACAGTGTTTCATCCCCCTGGTCTGAGCCTCTGCCCAGACTGACACCACCCTGCCAGCCTCGCCTTGATCACCCAAATGAAATATGTGTGCCCATAGTTCAGTGGCATGTCCCACAACACCCTTCAGACAGGTCAGGTCACATGCAACTAGAGAAGGACCATTCCAGATCAATTGTTTCACGGGTGTCTGTTCTCACCTTTTCTGTTTCTTTGCTGAGACTTCCAACCTCACATTTCACTGCAGGTGGATTTTCCAAGAAGACCTTGTGGTGAGACTTTCAGTCAGTTTGGGAAGAATCATTGCCTTAGTGACATTTGATGTTTTGAAGAAAAAACTAGGGATATCTATCCATTGATTGGTTTAAAATCTTTTCTTGCAATATTTTGTAATTTTCAGCGCATAAAACATTCAATTATTCTCAGATTTATCTTTAAATGGTTCGTATTGATGATATTATAAATGTTATTGTTTTTGTTTATAAATAACTGGAAGGTTCATTACTAGTCAATAATTCATTTCTTCATGTTGGTTTTATATCACAAAATCCAAGTTAAAGCACTCAGACCAGAAGCACGTCTTGGTCACTCCTTTACCCTGAGCTGGGCACATCTGAATCACCCTCGACTGGCCTCCTCCAGTGTCTCCCTAAGAGATTTAATTCTCTGATCAAGTAATGATGTTCAAAAATAACCTGAACTAGATGATAGTTCGGTGGCAATATGAAAGTTGAACTGACAAAAGAGATAAGGCATTGTCAATTCTACTAGTTCAAGGAAAACCAGGGGCTTGTCTGAGATCTAACAACAGAAGTCACCCCCTGAGACAGACTCCATCCAAGACCTAACCAGGAGTGACGGCACCAAGCATGAGAGTATAGAGAGGTTTTTGTCTCACTTCCTCATGGGTCTGCAGCACTGTGTAAGCACTAGAGCTGCCATCCCAAATAAGACAGTAATAGTCAGCCTCGTCCTCAGCCTGCAGCCCGGAGATGAGCAGAAGCCCTGCATTGGCTGAGTCATCTTTGGAGCCCGAGAAGCGGCTGGGGACCCCAGGTACCAACTGTGTGCTTGAGTCTGAGTAATAGTACAAGAGATACCGGGGAGGGCTCCCTGGCTTCTGCTGGTACCAGTATATGGTATAGCTGCCAACACGGAAGCCACTGCTCAGGGCACAGGTGAGTCTGGTGGATGATCCCAGAGATGCAGAGAGGGAGGGCGGCTGGGTCAGCACAGGCTGCGACAGGGAACCTGCAACAAAGTCACACATTGCTAATGGATCTGGGGCACGTGGCAGCTGATAAGGGATTAGATCAGGGTGGCTCACACAGCTTGGGGGGCTTCCCTGCTCTTCCAGAGCTTGTCCCTACCTGTGCAGTGAGAGAGGATCATGAGGAGGAGAGGGGTCCAGGCCATGGTGACACAGTCCCAGAGGTCCTAGAGCTGAGGCTGGGCTGGGCCAGACCTCTCTTAACCATCTTACTGCCCAAGGGGAGGAGACTGTCATGTAAATTTGCCCCCATCTTTATCTGGCTTTGCCCCTCTCTGAGCTATGACAAGGAACCTGAGCACGGTGTGTGGACAGAGAAACTGAAGTTGCTCTGTGGGGAGATTTCGGGAGGAAGCAGCTGCTGGGTCAAACCACAGGTGTGTGGGTAACGGGGACTCTGTTGTACCATTGGGGACACAGTGGCTGAGGCCTGAGCATTGTGTCAGGGACCAGCGCTCTCTAGAATGACTTGGTGTTAGCAGTAGCTGCCTGAAAGGAACTCCCCCAAGTGACTCCAGGGGAGCCATGTCTCCCCCTACTGGTCACCCACCCATTTGCAGGCACCTGGGAAGCTTCTGTGGACTCTGCATCTGTCCTGGCCACTGCCATTCCGCAAACAGGGAGAGGCATGCCTGTGCACAAGCAGCGTGGTCAGGTTGAGATTACTGATGTTAGTCCACTCCACGTGGAATCGGGAGGCTTGGGTTTCACAGAAAACATTAATATGAAATAAATAATACGATGTGCTTGCTTTTTGATGATGGTTGTGCTTATGCTGTGCCCAGTTTCTTGTTGGCTATGATGTAAGGAGCCCTGGCGGGTCTGCCTCATCGTGGCCACTAGACAGGACATACTGTTTTTCAGAGTTCTTTCCCTGCATTGTGCGTCTCCCATCTGGGTTCAGCCTCAGATTTTGACATAATTTCAGCACCATTCTGGAGGTCAGAACCAGGTTCCTAATGGAGCCCCTCACCCCCAAAAGGTAGTCTGCCATATCTTTGCTGTTTCTGTGATCTGACAGGGGCACTCCTCTGGTAGTCTGTGTGATTCAGGACATTCCCACAGACAATAAGCACCTGTAGGCCTTAGCACAATGACCCCAAATTCCCCACTCTAGAGAACTAACTCAACTCTCACATCATCCCAGAAACTTGCTGAACTCATAAAAGAGATGGCTGTGTCATTTGTAACTGTAATTTGCAAGTTGTAATTTCTGATGTGTTGCCTGCATTCTAAATCCCAGCAGAGAAGGTCTTCTACCACCCAGAAAGCGATTTCTGGAGCAACATTTTGGAAGACCTATCTCAAGTTCAAGGGGAAATCTGACCCACTTCTCTGACCCCTTGTCTCTGGAACAAGGAGTATAGAGACCCCAAAGGACTGTTCCATTCTCTTGAACCCCACAGCTGAGGAATCACGTCAGGGGTATCTTCATGAGACACCAGCCTGTGTCATCCCCCCCGTGTCCCTCTGTCCAGGGGAAATGACTGTGAAGGAAAGAAGGCTCCTCCTGATGAGAAAACTGCCACTGCCAGAATGCACAGGACAGGGTCTCCACATGATGACAGTCCCCATGAGATCTGTTGGCAGATCTCAGACAACCAAGAGCTGCAGCTTGCATTTAGTGCCCAGAGAAACCCCTTCAGTGATGGTGCACGAGCTCTCCACTACCACAAGATCTCCTGAACTGCACGTCGTGTGATGACAATTGACTCCAGCCATGATTATTGTGGCCTCCAGGACTCACATGATATCCACAATCATAATGATCAAAGAGAGCTTTCAACAAAGTCCTGGGGCATTCCTGAGGTGCAGAGTTTCTGTGCCATGTGATATGATCCCGTCAACACACGCTCAGGGGCACTTCCAACCACACAAGCTGTCCACAATGAGGGAAGGTGATTCCCCACCCCAAATGGTCAAATCTCCACATTTATCATTTACCTCCACATTCAGGAGGAGCATTTTCCTTCACTGCATCCCCGGTGCAAATGCAAACCTCACAAGGTTCTGTGTTGTCCCCACTCGTCTGCCTTTCCTGGGGACATTGCAGGGATGGCCTTGGCAAGGCTTCCAGCTCTCCCCCCTCTTATGAGCCTGAGGAGAAGCAGAGGACAGAGGGCAGGGCCAATGGGATTGATACAGGGCTGTGCTCCAGGAGTAGCATCTCCAGAGATGCCTCATGGCAGGCATGACAGGGATAGAACATCAGTAGGAGGAGCCTCAGGTGCTCATAGGAGGTGTAAGGCCAACACTGGAATTGGTGTTGATGAAACATAGAGATCTCCAGGGAATGAGTCACTGGGGGAGGGACAGAGGGTGGTTATGGCCTGCTTGGGTCAGGACACCTGAGAGAGACTTTGGAGTCACCAACAGACTACCTTTGTTAACTCTCATTGTTACATGAAGGTAATGAAATCCCAGCCTCAGAAAGTACCCAGGACATGTCTCTGCAGAACATAAAGTGATTGGGTTTTATGCATCCAGAGTCCTGCACTGTTGATTAGGGTGAACCAAGGGCCACATGGTGCTGCTAGGGGATGGAAAATGGAACAGACGAGGTGCTCCTAGCCACCATTTCCAGACACCACATCAGCCATTTACTTGAGCAAATAGACACGGAAAGGGAAGGGCCCAAGCTGGGAGAGGTGACCCCAGAGTCAGCTTCCTGCAACAGTGGAGTGCGGACACAGCTCCCCTGTATCTCCGTGATCCTACCTCAACGACTTGTGGAATTGGAACTTCTTTTCTTTTCCTGTATATGTCCCAGACCCTGAGTATTCACAGCCTTGTCAGCATTGTGGCCTGAGCCTCAGATCACCTTGAGATGAAGAAGAAACAAGGCTCTTACAGAAACTGCTTTAGTGATGAGGGAGCCTGATGCTGGGTGTCCAGTGCACACAGGGAGGTCACGCACACAATCACATCTTACTTGAGAGAAGGATCTGTTGCTCAACATCCTTGGAGCTACAGATATGTGCTTCCTCTGGCCTCGGGGTGGGGGGGGGAGCCATCCTGTCTATAATCTCCCTGAAGTGGTACTTTGCCCTAAGACCCAATTTATTGCTATGGAGATAGTGAGATCTATATAAGAAGATATTAGCAGTGGAGCAAATGATCTCTGTAAAGTAAATAAGAGGACATTTGCACATACAAAGGTCCTAGGAAGCGAAGTTGACTGAAGACAACAGATGTCACCTGGAGTAGCCTTGGTACCAGGCAGTGCAGGGACTACTGCAGCTTGCAGAGAGTCTCACTTCCCCAAGGTTCTGGAGGACATTGTCCATATAACAGCTGCCATGCCAAATATTGCAGTCAGAGTCAGCCTTGTCCTCAGGCTGCAGCCCAGAAGTGAGAGATGCCCTGTGGCCGAGCATCTTTGGATCCAGAGAAGCAGCTGGGAACCCAGAACCCTGGTGCTTATCTGAGTTTGATTCATAGCATAGGAGACTCCAGGAAGAGCTCCCTGGCTTCTGCTCGTATCTGATGATACAGTATCCCCCAACGTTGAAGCCACTGCTCAGGGTGCAGGCGAGTCTATCAGTTGCTTCCAGAGATGCAGAGATGGAGTGCAGCTGGGTCAGCACAGGCTGGGAGAGGTGACCTGCAAACACAGACACTCATGGGTGATGGGCAGGGAGAAGTGTAAAGTTTCTCAGACTATGGGACAGCGGAGCGGACACCAGCTGTAGGGCTGTCTTATGTCCCTGAGGCCTGTCCCTAATTGTGCCATGAGAAAGAAAAACAAGAAGGACTGGAGTCCAGGCCATGGTGACACAGACACTGGTCCCCACAGTGAGCTGGGCTGCCCCAGGCCTCCTTTTCTCCTCCACCCTCTGCCCCAGGAGGGGCTGTCCATGCAAACGGGCTCCACCCAGTGACTGCCCAGCCCCTCCCTGATCCCTGGTGCTGGAGCTCAGCCCACACCCCACACTGAGGAGAATAGCAGTTGGCTTCATCCCTGGGGAGAGCCACACACAGCTCCCTGCTCAGGGGACTCTTCCAGGGCTGAGAGGACACAGCTGCTGAGTCCCCATCAGGGAGCACAAGACCCAGTCTCCAGTCCCAGGCTTCACTGAGTGAAAACTCCTCCCTGAGCCTCTGAGGAAGGGCCACATTTCCGTCCCACAGCACCCCCTGCTGGTCGCAGGCCACACATCTCACAAGGCCCAAAGCCCTGAGAGCCCAGCTGGTTTCTGCAGCTCACCAGGTCCCCGTCTATACATACATATCCATGGTCTGATTTCTAGTACAGGTTTCCTCGGCAATCTGACAGTTGAGCATTCTACAAATCCTTTCTTATTTTAACATGGCCTAATGTGAAGAAGTATTTCCAATCAATTTATATGATTTTTTAAAAAATATTCCCAGACCTGGGGCGCCTGGGTGGCTCAGTTGTTAAGCGTCTGCCTTCGGCTTAGGGCGTGATCCCAGTGTACTGGGATCGAGCCCCACATCAGGCTCCTCCAATGGGAGCCTTTTTTTTCCATTATGTTCAGTTAACCAACATATAGTATATCATAATTTTTTGTTGTAGAGTTCAACGATTCATTAGTTGCATGTAACACCCAACCCATGCCCTCCTTAATACCCTTCACCCAGTCACCTCATCCCCCACCCTCCTCCCTTCTGTAAGTGAACATTTTCAGGGGCAAATGAACCATACTAACATTAAATATGAGATTTATCCAAAGTTCACACACATAAAAATCAAGAAAAGAAAACATGTGCTTCTTACTCTGAAGTAAGAACGACTGTCTGAAAACATTTGTGTGAACATCCTGGAGCTTTATAACACCCTTTCCTTGTGCAGTCGCTGTGGGGCAGAAAGAACTAGAAGGGTGGCTGTGGATGTGATGGTGGATTTGGGAGCAACATGCAATTTCTAGAGTAATAGGTGAAAGAGATGCCACAAAATTGGAGTATGTCCCATTATTCAATAAAAAGGTGATTGAATGCTCATTTCTGTGTTAGTAAATTGTTTAATGAAATTTGCATATTTTTCCCTTTATTATCATCTGTGTTCAGGGACTTAAATGACATCAGCCATAAATATTTATATTAAATTCAATTATATCTATTCAATTAAGTTATTTCTGAAAAAGTAGTTAATGTGTAAATATATGAGGAAATTTTAAGATGAAGAAGACCTAAAACTTAAGGGAAAAGAGAAGAATTAGAAAGGATAATTGAAAAATCTGAAGATGTATGTATCCGTTCTAATCCCACTACAAAATAATGAAGCAAGATAGTAACAGATATAGTCATAAATACTATCTATGGATATTGCAGATAAAGGAAGCTGCATGTCTTCTCTATTTCATCAGGAATAAGCAGGGATGCTGTAGTTTCCAGAAGGATCCCTGACCACTAGAGGGAGCCCTGAGACAACCCTGCTGATTGTCCCACTCATTCTCATGTGACTGCATTCTGAATTACTGTCCCTGAGGACTGACTGTTAGGGGCAAGTGGGAAGCACTGGATGGGAGAAGGGGAAGCTGAATGAAGGAGAACCAGGGCACCAGGAGCCCTTCACAATGAGAACAGACAGAAGCTGCCCAGGTGTCCCGTGGTGATGCTGCTTGATATAGCCAAGAGCTTTCCTTGGGCTGCACTTTCAATCCCTAAAGGACATGTATACTCCTCCTGCCCTGGGTAAGGACAGCAGTGAATCCCAAGGCAATGTGTGCAGTGACTCCACCTTTTTCTCCCAGACTGTCAGGGAATCAGTGCTGAGGGCTCAGGGGCTCTCTCCCTAACTGGGGTAGCTGACATACTGTGCATATTACTTACCTCACATCTGCTGTCTCTGCGTGTTCATGCCCTCAAAATCTTTTCACTAGTGTCCTCATGAAACACCTTATCTAAGGATTGAGATTTGTGAAGGGCAGAGAAATCCTGGCCATGCTGAAACCCCCAGGCTCTGCTTGCTGAGGACAAGTATTTAGAAATCGGACACTCCTATCCACAGGTGTCACTGATCCTATGGCCATTTGCCCTCCTAAGTCATGTATCTTCATACAAATCTGTCCCTGTGTTTGACCATCCATCTATCCCTTCCTGGACCTAGGCCAGGATGAGAACTCATGACGATGGAGGATGAAACTTGATGCAGGGGTGTGAGTCAGTGGTGAGTATTCATGTGGTTTCTGGGGACCCCATGTACAAAAAGTCTCACTTCACTGAGGACAATACTTGGTCAATTATGTAACACAGTGCCACCTGCTGACCTCAAAACCCCCCTGACATCACCAAAGCTCTTTTGGGCCATCCTGATTGCGGATGGATTTTTCTGATGGTACTGCCCAGGTGCATGGAATGAGTAGGTCTCCTACACCAAGATTGGGACTGTGACATTAATTTTTTCCAGGTCATTAATGAACTCCAGAAAGCTAAACACAGAATGTATTGCACAGTGATTATGTTACCAGATTTTCAGAATTACCTGGCATTTGGATTTATTCATCCCTGTACTGGGGCCATTAACAGCTCCATGATTAGCTGGAACTGGTGCTTAAGATTAAGACTATCTTCACCAGAGTTCCCCCATGTACATATCTGTAATTAATAGGACATGGGCTCCTTTTAGAGGGTGTCAAATTGTGCTTTTGCTCTTGTTGCTGTAAGGTTCTCCTGCTATGTTACTCCAGCCCACCTTGTACAGGACTTGACATTTGATGTCTGTATTGGTCTTGAGACTATAACATGTTGGGGAAATGTGTCTTCTGCTCATTCTTACCTCTCTTGGTTTCCATTTGCCCTTGTAAGCCTGGAAATTCCTTATTTTCTGTTGCTTCTCTAATATATTTAACATATTTTAGTGGAATTTTGTCATTGTTTTTAGTAAAACAATTGGTATAAAAATCATTTTTTATAAGTGGAACCTCTTCTGAATTAGAGGTCCTCCTTCCACTTCTGAACTGTAGGACCCTTGTGACCTTGACCCACCTGCACAGGGTCTGATAAATTTGTTGAGGGCTCCATGAATCATCACTTAGAAAAATAGAACTATCTAGAAATTCCCCTATAATAAAAAGTTTATCTGATAATGGGGTTTGGGTTTACAGGATCTAGACTTGCATGAATAGATTTATTTAACATCATCCCAACCAAAGAAACTGAGAAAGAAATGTATGTGAACTCTGGGATTAAACTGGGGGAAGTGTGCTTGTCTGAGGGCCCTGTCCTCAAAGGGGAAGGGTCCTATCCTGTCACTGGGCATTCCCATGATCCCCAGGGCACCACTGAAAGAGACAGAGGAACACAGATTTGCAATTTCAGAGCCTGGAAATGATCAACAAATCCTGAGACAGGATCGGGGGACATGTAGGGTGCTTGGCAGAGAGGACTTGGGTCTCTCAGGTCATAGTCCCATATTATTGCTTTCCTTACCATGCCCACCCAACAAGTGTGGGGATACTTTTGCTTCTTGAGACAAAGTGAGTCTGTTTGGACTGGGACACAGTAAGAAAGTAGGTTATATTCTTTTTTAAGATTTTATTTATTTATTTGAGAGAGAGAGCTCTAGTAGGCAGAGTGGCAGGCAGAGGGAGAGGAATAAGCAGGCTCACCACTGAGAAGAGAGCCCAAGGCAGGGCTCAACCTCAGGATCCCAAGATCATGACCTGACCTGAAGGCGATGCTTAACTGACTGAGCCACCCAAGCACCCCAAAAGCAGGTTATTTTCATGGAACCCATAAGATAGACTGAAGCAAGTATGTGGAGTCCTCTGGTTTCTGTAGCAGAAGTGACACCAGAGAAGCAGAGCTGGTGCAAGACACAGGCAAGGACGGGGATGTGGGGTGGGGAATGGGTCAGAGAGTGGTGGAGCATGGGGGGCAGATTTTTTTTTTTTACTTTCCTGTGGAAGGGTAGCTCTTGGTGGCACTGGGGCTGTGCTCAGCTCTTTGATGATGGGAGTCAGTCTCATCCTCAGGCTGCAGGCCAGGGGTGAATGAGGAGGTCATGTTGACAAACCAAGAGCAGGAAGATTGACCTGGGATTCCTGCAGATCCATCACTGCTGTCCTAGGTCACAGACTTAGGGGCTTTGCCTGGGAGACCTTGTTACCAGAGACCATGATAACCTACAATGCTTCTGCAGTCTTTGTGATGAAGTTGACCTCTACATTGGGACCCTATTGAGAGCTTCAGAGGGAGTGTTGTTGCACATATTAGGGGTTTTTTGATACTCCACAACTCTGGCTGACATCCTGCATGCATAAAAGCTCTTACAGGGCAGAAAAGGAGAGGAGGGCACATGTCACTTCCCGTGGGCTCTGGAAATCCACCCATGGGAGTTCATATGAGTTGAGATGTATCAGCTGTAGGAAAGTCACATATAAGACTCAGTCATTTCCTAGGAATTCTGGAACCTTCCCCTCCCCCCTCCCCAGCCTCTAAAATAGTTTTGCTGGCCTCAGGTAGCAAATGTCCCCCATGCCTAACCCCTGTCTCCTTGATGTGACAATGGAAGACACAGACACCACAACAGTGATCCAGGCCGGCTCCGGGCCTTCACCTCCCCCAGACCTGCATTTACCATCTTCCTGCCTCATAACAGGAGCACAGGGCACCTCAGCCAACCTCTCAGATGAGGCAGGGAGGAAAGGTCTCTCTGTGGTTTCAGGAGCAGAAGCCATGTCTACAGGCCTGTCCACCTGCTGGGATTGTGCCTTGATCTGAACAAGAAAGCTAGTAGACATTTTTCTGTCTTTCACTGAGCATAAGTTCAGTTTTGCTGTGATTTTGCTTGTTGTTTCTTCTTCTTCTTCTTCTTCTTCTTCTTCTTCTTCTTCTTCTTCTTCTTCTTCTTCTCCTTCTTCATTTTCTTCCTCTTCTTCTTCTTTTTTTTTTTTTTTGCTACAATTTTGCCTAAGACTAAAATTTCATTGATGGGAAATTGACAGAGAAGGATTCTAGAGCCTGGAAGAGGCTTCTTGTCGTTGTTCCCACAACTACTCCCTCCACCCCCTCCTGGGTCCCATTCACAGCAGGTCAAGGTTTTTGTTCTACTTCCCCTTCTGCCTGTGTCACTGTGAGAAACACAACTATGCCCAACAAGGCTGTAATAGTCAACCTCGTCCTCAGGCTGCAGCCCAGAGATGAGCAGAAGCCCTGCATTGGTGGAGGCATCTT
>NW_024423841.1:0-2072 GCF_017311325.1 Ursus maritimus | reverse complement strand
TTTTTTTTTTTCTTATCTGACTGAATGTATTTTCTACAATGACTATATACTGCTTTTGTAATGAGGAGGAAAAAAAAAAGCTTTAACAAAATGCAAACCTGTCCTGTCTCAGATCAGGCCTGATCTTAGGAGCAGTGGGAAGGACTGAGCTTGAAGGCAGGGACAGGAGCTATCCCCTGGGGAGGAGGAAAGAGGCAGAGGCTGGGCCAGTGCAGTACCAGAATCGGAGCCCGGCTGTAGTCAGGCTGCCTCCTCTCCCCCCACCCATCCTCTTTCCTACAGGTGTTTGAATACCTAGTCCAGGTTTTAGCCACAAGAACTCCAGACCAAGTGAGCATGAAGGATACTGCTCTGAAGTTAGGGTTGGATGGAAAGTGGCTACAGAGGGGCCATAGGCTGAAACAGAGCGGGGTGTGGCCATCCACACTAGACGTCTGTGATGTAAATGGAGACACAGCAGGCCTGAGTTTGAAGGAGTGAGGATGCATCTTTGGTCAGACAGAAGGAGCACGGGGTCTAAAGAAGGGCCGCTGCAGAGCCTGCAGAATATCAGGTACCCCTCGTCTCAGAGTCACTGACCTCACCTTCACAGCCAGGCAGGACTAGAGCACTGATCCTTCCAGCATTGGGAGGCCCCCCTCAGCTTATTCATCCCATTGACTCAAGGGGTCACTGCACAGGAACAGTAGCAGAAGGGTTAAGACTAGCCACCATTATTTTAAAGTTTTATGGTGTTTGAACACCTCAGGAAGCTCTCCTGTTCTCTAAATGAAAGACTGTTCCGTCGATTGAGATTCTCTCTCCCAATTGCACCTCCTGCCACTGCTGCTCCAGGTTCATGCGGGCTCTGCCACCTTCCCCCCGCCTCCCCGAAGGCCACCTGTCAGCGGAGCTCCCACACTGGAGGCGCCTACTCATTTGCATTTCCATCCCTTGTATCATGTCAGTCAGAATGGGTTCCCTGGTTAGGGGATAGAGAGATGTCAAACAGGACCTGAGCCAGGACCCCAGGAGAGAAGGTGGGTAGGATGAGAGGAGAAATCAACAGGGCTTATTCAGTTAATTATTCAGGCCTCTGGGGCTTCCCTGGCTGATCTAGGAAGAGCTCTGACAGGCTTCAGGGTTGATGTTAGAAAAGATGAGAGTGGGGGAGGGGAAGAGAAGCAATGTTATTTTCAGAGGTTGGTTACTAAAGTAAGTCATTGTGCTGCTTCATTATTCCGGGGAGTTTATTTGTGCCTCCATGGGATTTCTTGAAATGTTAGAGGTCTGTTTAGACAGCAGATCTGTATTTCATTAGGGCTTTCAAGAATTATTTGCATGAGGCTCTGATAAACAAGATGGGTAAAGGCAAGTGGGGACGATCTTACGGTAGGTTCATCATCTGTTGATTGAGGGTGCAAATTAAGAGCCACATCAGCCTGGAGGGGATGGCCAGCTTCCTGATGTAGTGTCCTGTCCTCTGCCTGGCTCATTCACACTGCGAAATTCAGTAGCGTCAGTGAAAGCTGAGGAGTCACTCTGCCCGGCTCTAGCTCTCCCTCAGTGCTGCCCATGCATCTGGCCTTGGTTGCGAACACATGCACACAAACACACAAACACACATACATATGCATGTGTATGATTCTCAGGAACTTCATGTTGGAGCAGGAAGACAGGAAAAGAGACGATTTGCCGGGCAATTGCCAGGTGATTGGCAGGATTAATGCAATTATAGAAAAGTTGCAATTGCCAAGGTAGTAAGGAGAGATTCTGTATACCCTTTACTCAAATTTCTCAGCGTTGACATCTTACGTTATCATTATAGTTGCCCAAACTAAGAAATTGAATTAGTACAATATTAACTTCATTCATATTTTGCTCATGTTTCTACTAATGTTGTTTTTAACATTTCCTTACTTTCTGACATTACCTGATAACTTCAGGGTCATCCTGCATTTTTCAAGTTCCTTCCCTACAATCAGCCATTTCTGCAAGGACCTTTTTCTTCTTTTACTGTAAAATGATATTTAGAAACCAAAATCTGGATGGTGGAAATACTCATTGTTACTAGGGTGTCACTGCTCTTAGAC
>NW_024423840.1:0-2073 GCF_017311325.1 Ursus maritimus | reverse complement strand
TGTTATGGTTTCATCTAGCAATTCAACACAATGACATCAGCATTCAACCTCTTTCCATTTCTTGGCTTTGCTTCCAAGATGGCAAAACCCTCATCCATCTTTCCTATTACATTTGGCTACAGGGCAAAATTTCGTAGAGCGGTCTCCTAAAGTAGACTTCTCCAAAGAGTTCCTCACTGGTTTCGTGACCTTTAACCAGTGCCGGAATACAGAAGTTGAAGTCAAAGGCTTGAGTATGAATTATGGCCCTGCCATTTGTTGACTGAATGGCTTTGGTTGGGTTACTAAAACTCTCTGAGCGTCAGTTTCACCACCTGTAAAATGGGTATGATATTTATCCTACCTACTTGAAAGATTATTATAAAAGTTACTTGAAGCAAGTATATGGAAGTACTTTGAACATTATAAAGTGCTGAGTACATGTAAGATATGATTAGGAAAAATAATATTAATAGTATGTCTATTTGATAAATCCCAACTTCTCCTGGAACTGCCTGATCTTTTTGGTATTTGCTTATATCCCTTTTATAAAATAGTCCCGTGACTATCTTCATAGTCCTTCTCCTCTTCCTCCTTCTCCTCAAAACAGTGAATGTTTATAAAGTACTTACTTTGTATGTGCTAAGTATGTTTAATGCAGTGTTTCATTTATTCCTTCTAGCAGTCCATTTTACAGAAGAGTTCACTGAGATGAGAGAAGTGAGGATCTCGTCCAGGGTCACCTGGTTAGTAAGTGGCCGAGCCAGTGTCCAGCCCCATCTGGGAACACTTGCTTGGAACCCCTCCACTCTACTTTCTCGGCAGACTGATTTTCTATCGTCCTGTAGGTCATTCACACCGCATTTCTTAACCGGTTCATGTGTATGCCCGTGCCACCACAGCTTTAGACTCCTGTATGAAGGCATCTGCAGTAATCTCTTCTGGTTTCCAGTTGAGTGCCACCCCTAGCATGTGACTGCGAACTTTGGGTTGAATATAGTTCGCTACGAAGGCATCTGTGTGTTGTGCCATGTTGCTGTATCCTTATGCTAAATTACAGCCGCTCTGCACTATTAGATTACATGTTCACATGGTTTCTTTGAGCTTTCTGACATGGAATCCATTTTTCTTGCTTTGTCCGATGTCCTCGGAAAGTGCGAGTGGTTTAATTCCTGAAATCAAATGTATCAAAGGCATTCAAAAGTTTTCCCCTGAGAAGTTTCGGTTCTTTCTTAGTAGCTACTTCGGCAATAAAACCTGTTGTCTCCCTAAGTTCCTATGTCCCATATCCAGTGGAAGCACAGGGCTCGAACGTTGTATCTTACACCCTGACCTGGTCTCCGGACTCCAGACACAAGCATACACCCTCCTGACTGACACCGCCATCTGAATGTTTCACCGGAGCTCCGTATTAGGCAAGTCTAAAACTACATCCATGGGTCCCTGTTGCCCATCCCATAATACCCCTGCTCCTCTGTAGTGTCTTCCATTAGTGGCTGGCACCCTGTACACCCAACTGCCCAGGTCAGAACCCGGAGGCGGTCCTGGCTCCGCCGTCTTCCTTACTTTCCATTTTGGTCCATCCCAAATCCTGCGAGTTTTTGCCTCCTGAATATTGTTGATTCCAGCTATTCCTCTTCACGCTCATACTTTTACCCTCCGCTCTCCCTGGAGGACTATAGTATCCTCCCACCTTGTTCCCCGTGAATACTCTGACTCTCACTCTGATCTGTCCCTCATACTGCCATCAAAGTGATCTTTTTCAAACATCTTAAAAGGTCACTCTGCAGTGGACTGCCATTGTCCTTAGAGTGACGATGATCTGCGCTAACACACCCCCTGGGCTCAGGATGGCTGCACCCCTGCCTCTTGCCGTCTTCACTGCAGCCTCAGGGCCTTCCTCAGTTCTCGGCCACAGCATGCTCTCCCACCCCCAAGCCCTTGCACTTGCCTCCCCACCACCAGCAACTTACCTACTTAAGCGATGACCATTCCAGAGCTGAGCTTAAAGCCCCAGGAGAGCTCCCCACCCCACCACCCTCACACTAGATCAGGTCTATTCATCTCTTTGCTCTCAAGGCACCCTGTTTTCTT
>NW_024423839.1:0-2073 GCF_017311325.1 Ursus maritimus | reverse complement strand
TCAAGACCCTGAGATCATGACCTGAGCAGAAATCAAGAGTCGCTTAACCCACAGAGCGACCCAGGCGCCCCTGAATGAGTTAATATTTGTCAAGCTCTTACAGCAGTGCCTGGCACATATTAAGCACTCCTAAATGCTAATTTTTATTCAATAGTCTAGATTGATCAGAGTTTTATTTAACAGTTCCCCTATTTATTGATGTGCATTTGGGGACTGACCTTGGACCTGGTGCCCTCTTTCTTCCTGTCATGGGAGACAAGAGTGGGCTCTTGGGTCCTAGTCAGACCCGCTGCATGATAGGTCAGAGTTCAAAATGCAGAGACAGACCGTGTTCAACTTCTGGCTTCTCCGCTGAAAAGCACAATGACCTTGAGTAATTTCCATAAAAATGCTTTGGTTCCCTCTTGGCCAAATGGAAGTCCAGCTGCCCGTCACATAGGGTTGTCGTGAGGCGTAAATGAAAGTGAAAGGCACAGACGCACAGTAAGGGCATTTCGGTCTTGGTCGGTATTGTCGTATTCTGTGGGCACGGTGACATTGCTCCCGGTGCGGCGTGAAGGGCCAGGGCCGCTGGACCCACGGTCTGCATCTCCTCAGACAACTACCTGTCCACGGACGTGGGATCCTGCACCCTGGTCTGTCCCCTGAACAACCAAGAGGTGACGGCTGAGGATGGCACCCAGCGGTGTGAGAAATGCAGCAGACCCTGTGCCCGAGGTAACCGCTGGCCACGCCTGGAGCCAGGCTGCGCTCTGTCCCTCTGCGTACCTGTCCCTCTTCAGACCCTCCTGGGACCCGGTCCTTTCCTTCCACTGTCTCTGTCCTGGCCCTCCCTGGATCGGTCCCACACGGTCCCCCATATCTCCTGTCAGTGTTCGGTGCGGTGGAGGGGGACTGTGGACAGGGCCCTGGAGTTTGAGGCCCTGGCGCCCGTGCGGGGGCTGAGATGGCCCCTTCACCGCCTGCTCTTCTGCACAGTGTGCTATGGTCTGGGCATGGAGCACCTGCGGGAGGCGAGGGCGGTCACCAGCGCCAACATCCAAGAATTCGCCGGCTGCAAGAAGATCTTTGGGAGCCTGGCGTTTCTGCCAGAGAGCTTCGAGGGGTAAGGGTGTGCGGAGTGAAGCACCCATGGTCTAGCGGCACCAGGGCGGTCACTGAATCCTGAGCGCCCAGAAGGGGCAGCCTCTCTGGGGGATGCTGGGAGACAGAGGCGGGAGGCCAGAAATGCAAAAGAAGCAGGTGGGGGCGGGGGTGTGAGGACCAGGCGGGGGGTTGCGTTCATACATGACATGTTCGCCGCGTATGTGCACTTGTATGGAGGTCAAGCCATCCGAAGGAAAATTCTCAAGTTCGTACTGGTTTATTCGTAATAGCTGTCAGCTGGAAAGAATGCAGATGTCTATCAACAGGTGAAGGGTAAATAGTGCTCTAGCGACACGATGGCATTGTCAGCAATAAAGAGAAACAGACTACTTACTGATAGATAACGACAGCGGCTCAAAGTTATCACGTTCTGCGAGGTCAGCCGGGCAGGAGAGAGGCCACAGGGCACACGATTCCCTTCACGTGAGGCAAAGAATAGGCAAAACCGCTCCGTGGTGATAGAAATCGGAACAGTGGTTGTCCCCAGGGTGGGGGGGACTGGAAGGGGACACAAAGTCATTTCTGGGGTGATGGCAGTATTCTGTGTATCGGTTGGGGTAGTGGGCACATGAGTGAATGAATTTGTCAAAACTCCAAACTGTACGTTAAAACCATGCATTTTATTGTATGTGAATTAGATTTCAATAAAAATATGAATTAAAAAAAGAGAAAAAATTCCCTTTAACATTTCCTGCAGCTCTACTCCCCTTTCCAGAGGCAACCACTGCTAACGGCGTGTGTGGGTTCTCCTAGGCCATTTCTCCGTGGATGGACACACGCAGAGAAATGTAGATTTAGTAATTTTGTTGAGGAGGTTGACTTAAAGTGGGAGCTCATGGCGAGCACTGTCTGCCTCTTGCCCCGGAGAGCTGGTCACCGCACTTCGTGTCCAGCTGCCTCGTGCTTTCGACAGCTGTGGAGGAGGGC
>NW_024423838.1:712-2074 GCF_017311325.1 Ursus maritimus | reverse complement strand
TAGCCCTAACGCGAATCCCTAACCCGAACCCAAACCCGAACCCCTAACCCGAACCCTAATCCTAACGCGAACCCTAGCCCTAACCCGAACACTAACCCAAACCCGAATCCTAACCGGAACCCTACCCTAACCCTAACCTTACCCGAGCCCTAACCCTAACCCTACCCGAGCCCTAACCCTAACCCTACCCGAGCCCTAACCCTAACCCTACCCGAGCCCTAACCCTAACCCTACCCGAGCCCTAACCCTAACCCTACCCGAGCCCTAACCCTAACCCTACCCGAACCCTAACCCTAACCCAAACCCTAACACTAACGCGAACCCGAACCCTAACCCAAAACCGAACCCTGACCCTAACATGAACCCGAACCCGAAACCTAATCCTAAACCTAACCCTAACCCTAATCCTAACCCTAACCCGAAACCTAACTCTAACCCTAAACCGAACCCTGACCCTAACATGAACCTGAACCCGAAACCTAATCCTAAACCTAACCCTAACCCTAATCCTAACCCGAAACCTAACCCTATCACACTGACCCTGACCCTCACCCTAACCCGAACCCTGACATGAACCCGAACACTAACCCTGAACCCTTCCCTAACCCTAACCCATACCCGAACCCTAACCCTAACCCTAACCCAACCCCAAACCCAAACCCAAACCTAACCCTAACCCTAACCCGAACCCTAACCCTAACCCTAACCCTAACCCGAACCCTAACCCGAACCCTAACGCTAACCCGAACCCGAACCCTTCCCTAACCCTAACCCATACCCGAACCCTAACCCTAACCCTACCCGAACCCTAACCCTAACCCAAACCCTAACCCTAACCCTAACCCGAACCCTAACCGTAACCCTAACCCTAACCCGTACCCTAACCCTAATCCCTAAACCCTGACCTTGACCCTAACCCTAACCCTGACCCTGACCCTGACCCTAACCCTAACCCGAACCCTGACCGGAACCTGAACCCTAACCCTGACGCGAACCTGAACCCGAACCCGAACCCCGAACCTGAACCCGAAACCAAACCCCTAACCCTAACCCTAACCCTAACCCTAACCCTAACCCTAACCCTAACCCTAACCCTAACCCTAACCCTACCCTGACGTCAAGTTGAACCCGAAACCTAACCTTAAACCAAACCCTAACCCTAACCCTAACCCTCAGCCTAACCCGAATCCAAATTGTAACCCTAACCCTAACCCTAATCCTCAGCCTAACCCGAAACCGAACCCTAACCCTAACCCTACCCGAACCCTAACCCTAAACCAAACCCTAACCCTAACCCTAACCCTAACCCTAACCCTAACACGAACCCTAACCCTAACCCTGACCCTAAACCTAACACTAAAT
>NW_024423838.1:0-693 GCF_017311325.1 Ursus maritimus | reverse complement strand
CCATACCCGAAATATAACCCTAACCCAAACCCTAACCCTAACCCTAAGCCTAACCCGAACCCGAACCCTAACCCGAACCCTAACCCGAACCCGAACCCTAACCCTAACCCGAACCCTAACACGAACCCTAACCCTAACCCGTACCCTAACCCTAATCCTCAGCCTAACGCAAACCCGAAACCTAACCCTAGCCCTAAACCGAACCCTAACCGAACCCGAAACCTAACCCTAATGGTAACCCTAACCTGAACCCTAACCCTAACCCGAACCCTAACACGAACCCTAACCCTAACCCTAACCCTAATCCTCAGCCTAACGCAAACCCGAAACCTAACCCTAGCCCTAAACCGAACCCTAACCGAACCCGAAACCTAACCCTAATGGTAACCCTAACCTGAACCCTAACCCTAACCCGAACCCTAACACGAACCCTAACCCTAACCCTAACCCTAATCCTCAGCCTAACGCAAACCCGAAACCTAACCCTAGCCCTAAACCGAACCCTAACCGAACCCGAAACCTAACCCTAATGGTAACCCTAACCTGAACCCTAACCCTAACCCGAACCCTAACACGAACCCTAACCCTAACCCTAAACCGAACCCTAACCCTAATCCTAACCCTAACCCGAACCCCTAACCCGAACCCTAAACCTAACCAGAACCCTAGCCCTAACGCGAATCCCTAACCCGA
>NW_024423837.1:1148-2075 GCF_017311325.1 Ursus maritimus | reverse complement strand
ACAATAATAAAATCTGAAAATAAAAAGACATAAAATGTAAAGACATCAAACAACTGGTGGTCGTCCTCTAGGATATACCATCTGTTCTTGCCACGGCACTGCTCCAGCTTCTGAAGTGTAGTAATGAGCGAGGTGCTCTCGTACGTCCTTGGCTTGCCTTACATCCTTGGCTTGCCTGGTGTAATTTCGTCCTTGCCGAGCTGCAAGTCCTTCAAGGATGAGGTTCTGGTCCCCTCGCCAGGCTCCTGGTATGAGATTGTGTTCAGCATCTTCGTTGTCGACTTCTGCTGCTCCTTGTGGGTGGCGGTCCAGGATGAGGTTGTGCATTACACATCCACACATGGTTATTGTCTTGACGACCGCAGGTTGCAGTTGAATAGTGGTGCCAAACAATCGCATTCTTGTTGTCAGGAGCCCGAATGCATTTTCCACCACACGACGAGCTCGAGATAACCTGTAGCTGAAGATTTTCTCGTGGTGAACCTGCGATTGGTGGGAGAAGGGTTTCATAATCCACGTCTTGAGGGCGAAGGCATCGTCACCCTTATTGTCTTGACGACCGCAGGTTGCAGTTGAATAGTGGTGCCAAACAATCGCATTCTTGTTGTCAGGAGCCCGAATGCATTTTCCACCACACGACGAGCTCGAGATAACCTGTAGCTGAAGATTTTCTCGTGGTGAACCTGCGATTGGTGGGAGAAGGGTTTCATAATCCACGTCTTGAGGGCGAAGGCATCGTCACCCACTAGATGGAAGGGGATTGGAGTGTCATCGTTGGGTAGTGGAGAAGCCAGCTTCGGGAAAACCAACACGGTTATTTTCTATGGCGTTGTGAAGTGTACACTTATACCAGGTTCCACCATCTCCAGCGCTTCCTTCGGCACCTACGTCGACATACAGGAACTTGTAGTTCGCATCAGCGACAGC
>NW_024423837.1:885-1065 GCF_017311325.1 Ursus maritimus | reverse complement strand
ACCGCCCCCAGCCATGAGGACAATACTGTGGAATTTCTTGTAGTTGAAGTACATGGATCCTCCCCTCTTCGGTTTTTTGATGGCCACATGCTTCCCATCAAGGGCACCAACACAGTTGAAGTAGTTCCATTTCCTGCCGAAATCACTTGAGATCTTGTTCCATTCCTCGGTCGTCGTCGG
>NW_024423837.1:189-789 GCF_017311325.1 Ursus maritimus | reverse complement strand
AAAACTGTATTGGAGACTTGTGTAGGTGTTGCCAGTTGCCAGGAAACGTAGGGTCACTGCCAGTTTCAATCCTACTGGTAGGGGATGTCGCATTCGGGTTTCTTTCTTGGCTAGTATGGGCGTCAATCTGTCGACCATTTCCTGGAACATATCGGGTTCAATCCGGAGGAAGTTCTTGAACCCCTTGGCGTCTTCACGATGCAGTTCCTGTAGAAGGTGGTGATAGTCTCCATGGACAGAACGCCTCAACAACCATTCACGGCACCAAATCCTTCGTCTAGCAGCTNNNNCCTGGCGATGGTCGTCGTCTTGGTAAGGGGGCCTGCAGACGTTTCGGAGTCCTCCGAAAATAGACGTTCACGATGCATGCAGCAGCAGCAAGAAGGAGACCAGCAGCGAGCATGTCGCAGTCTTCTCTGCTGACGATGTTGTTGAAGTTGTTTTCCTCGGCCATGACGTCTACACGCTGATGTCTGATGCTAGAATGATGCATTGTGTACTTTCCTTCCGCTTTATATACCCCACAGTGCCAAAACACGACGCCAAACGACGCCAAACAGCGAAAAAGAACGATTTTGGGCGTCTCATGTCGTCAGGTGC
>NW_024423837.1:0-151 GCF_017311325.1 Ursus maritimus | reverse complement strand
TTCCCAGCGTTGCCTGAGGCGGGGTTTCGGGTCGCGCGTATGGTCGGGACACGGTCGCCCATCGCCGCGCCCCAGTGTAAACGCAAAAGTCGCAGGTGTCAACAGAGCCGCGCAAAATGTCCTGTTTCCATTTACGACTTGGCGCGTTTTC
>NW_024423836.1:0-2077 GCF_017311325.1 Ursus maritimus | reverse complement strand
TAATGATGTACTGTCTGGTGACTAACATAACATAATAAAAAGTTTTTTAAATAAAAAAATAAAAATAAAAAAGAATACAGCTGAAAAAGAAAAAGAAAAAACAAGAGCAGAAAATTTGTAAGTGAGATAGATTTTAACAGCCAAACAGTCTTCAAAAGCTGAAAGAAAAAAAAAGACAAGGATGGTAATCCCTTTCCCAGTAGAGGCTGTAACACCACAGACTCTGTTGTGAGGGATTTGATGGTCCTAGGAGAAGAGTATTGTCAACACGGTCTACTTTCACCATGTTTTAGATGGAAGAGATTTTAAAATGTGCTTTATTTTTAAGTATCTGTAGTAACTCCCAATAACTTCCCTTTTTTAATTGATTTAAGTAGTAGAATGCTCTGAACGTTGTATAAAAGACCAACATTGTTGCAAAAGAATATTTAGACCACAAGTCTCCTCCCTTTCCTGACATGTAATTGATACATTTAGAAAGTAAAAACAGCTCTGACATGAAAGGGTAAATGCCCTGATAAGGCTGAAAATAGTTCCTAAACAACAAAAATTAACATTTCACACATTCCTGTATTTACAGACAGAAGACAGAAAGAAAATGATGATAGAAAAAATGGTTAGAAGCAAAGAAATTTTAATTTTTTTTAGTTCATTGTAAGGTGTTTTGTTTTGTTTTAAACTCAAGGCTAAAAAATAAAAGTGAAAAACTAGAAAAAGCTACCCCCATCTCAGTACCCCACAGGGTCTACCAAACTGAATGCTCGTTGAAAGCTAAGAATTAGAACTATGCTTACATTAAAGTCAGAAGTGCTGCCCTCAGTACATGCTATTACCACTAAGTAACTCTGATGATGAGGCACTCCCTGAAGTTGAACATGTTTCCAAGGCAAAGACTAGATAAGAGGTGGGTAACTGATCTGGAAAACATAACCTTATTAATTCTTTCGGCTTACTTTTAGGCATATCTTCAGCATCTTTTAGTAAGTTTTTTTCATTCTCAAATGTGGTCTTCTAAAAGCCTTCTAGGGAATTGCTTTAATTTTCTATTTTCACTTCTGTGTAGATTCAAATTAGATTTAGGTACTTTCACCTCTTTTGGTTACAGATAACCAGAATATCATTTAACTATTTATAAATATTTAGCAAATGAAAAGTCCATTCATAACAAGAATGAAGAGTAAATCAGGAAGGACTAAAACAAAATTCAGTACCACAGTGAATTCAAGCAAGAACTGAACAGCTATAATGGGGGGAAAATGCAATCAGGGAAGGCACATGGTTAGGGGCACCTGGATGCCGGGTAGATGGACATTATTCTTTAAACTATGTACAAACATATCTAAATTCTTATATATGCATGATATATTTCATAGTGAAGAATTTCCTTAATTCCAGAGACATAGGAAGATTAAATCAGCAATCTTGTTAGAATGATTATAGTGGCTTTTCATCTAAAACAATAAATGTATAACTATGTATGTGGGGCAATGAGAGTGGAGAGAAAAATAGAGGAGAACAGAACAAGGTGAGAATGAGATAAGAAGAGATGATAAAGGAAGTAAGATTAAATAAAAGTTACATAGTGATGTTTGAATAAAAGCAGGTAAACAGTGATGGTGTCCCTAGAAAGATAGGGATGGAGAGAAAGAAAGGGAAAGGATATGAATTAAGCACCTAATAAGAAAAGAGAACTTTAGTTATATTGTTTCCCTAAAATTCAATATAATTCTGTCATATGCCTCATTTTACAGACAACAAAACATGCATATTGTGGTTAAATAACATATTCAAATCCATACAGCTATTAAGCAAAGCCAGGATTGAAATCTGATCAAGTTAACTTAAAATTCACTCTTCCGCTTTTTCAACTTTCCCCTTCATCCACAGCCTGCAGTCCCATCCCTTTCACAAGTATATGCAACTACTCTGTGACCAATGCTTGTCCTTACCTATTCTTCTATCCCTAAATAACCTGTAACAATTATTTGTGTGTGTGTTTAATTTCATCAACTACACCTCGTTCTTCTTCTTCTTCTTTTTTTTTTTTTTTGCATTTAATGCCTCTAAAGATCTATCC
>NW_024423835.1:0-2078 GCF_017311325.1 Ursus maritimus | reverse complement strand
TGTGTGTGTGTGTGTGTGTGTGTGTGTGTGTGTGTATTTTCGAGTTTCTTTGCCTTCCTATTATTTTAGGTCGAATGTTTACCTGAGATTCATAGCTCATTAGCTGATGACAATAAAAACATGAGTTGATTTCAACTAAGATGGTGTTTAAGTAGGAAGAGTAAAAATAAGGCATTTATGTAATTTTTTCCCCCTTGGGACAGAATATTTTTCAGAGCACTTCTTTTTATAATGCTGACCACACAGTGTTTGGACTAGTTTATCCCTGGGGAAAAGAACAGAAGTACATGGATGAATTAAACATTCATTAGTCCCAGGGGGTTAATTAGTGGCTAAATAATATATTTTGCTTCTTTTCAGCACATTCCATACTTAGTAGGTAAGTCGAGGAAAAATTTTACACAAACTCGGAATAACTAAAAAAGTTTCTTTGCCTTTTAAAAAAATTATTTATGGGCTAATGTTTTTTACTTTTAAATTTACATATGGCAATAATACAAATATTAAGAGTGAACCTCACATATAACTCATTTGCCAAATCTATCTTTGTCTCTTTTACATGCGGTTTCTCAGAGTTTAAAAGTAAATAAGTAAAACAGAGTTCACATTTCTAGTATTTTCTATCAGCCAACAAACCTCTGAACGTTTTCTGGCACTGAATCCTCCTATACAAATGACAAAGCGAGCTTCTGAGATGGTAAATTCTGAGTCTGTATCACAAGCATAGTATTGTTCCTGCACCCACCTCCAGAAAAAGAATCAATTACCTGCCCTTGCCAAACCGCACCTAAGATTCTCACAGGATAGCTCCACTGGGTGTAATCTTAGCTTTAAAGCTACTGCCAAGAACAGAAGCAAGACCCCGAAGGTGGAAAGAAAACCAGGCTGTATAAACACCATGCATTTTTATAGGAGAGAGTTCTTGCTTGCTTGTCCTACTACTCCCCACCCTACCACCAGAAAAGAATATAATCCTTTAATTAGTTTCTCTATTCTTCACAAAAATGCTAGTTCCTTCTTGAATGAAATATCTTTTTGTTGACTGATCTGTTATCGAAAACATGGAGTACAGAAAATGTAAGGCAGTGATACTGTTAACATTTTCATCAACAATCTAACATTATCATTCATTCATTCATTATTCAACAAATATTTATTGAGTGTCTACTGAACCTCGGTTCTAGGAACTGAGGATACATGAGCGTACAAAAAGATTTTTTTAAAAAATCCTTGCTCTTTTGGAATCTATATCATAGCAGGTGGAAACAAACAAACACGAAGGTGAGCGCTATGGGAAAGTAAAGGTTTAGAATGCCTGTCCTCTTACCTGATCAATCTGCCATTTTCCACATAGTACTGCACACGGAAGTGAATGATCATAGGAGGTCCAAACTGGTCAATACCCTAAAATAAAGACACATATAAAAAGCAAGCTATTTTTAGTTACTACAAAAAGGGGTTTCAAAAGCAAAAAAATATCATTATTTACAAGATAGTTTTTAAATCTTAAAAGGTTTTATCTACTTCTGATGGGGGCAGGGTGGTGGTAGCTGGCAGAGGGCAGACAATTGTCCCTTATGGATACCAAGTTCATGCAAAACTGGGAAGTTATAAAGCAGCATCATGTATCTGATACTCATTCACGGTAATGCCAATGACAACATAAGGGAAGATAAAAATAAATACCAGTGGAAATTTCTAGTTGAGATCCAGCTCCTCTCTCAGCTCTATCCCCTCTGGTGACCATTTGCTCTTCATTACAAATGTTCTCTTGTTCCTCGGACATTCCACATACCGAATTCTAATGTGCTGTTTGTTTATTTAGACTTTAATGTGCCTTACTTTGTAGCTGGCTTTCAAGTAGCCTTCCCGTTTATTCCAAGAATTCTTAAAATACAAATTGGAGGATCTAGGATTAGACACTAGGGATTTATTCCTGATTTACTAGGGTGATCCTGGAAACACTAGGTAAATTCCCTGTGAGTGATCTCCCTTGTAAATGGAATTGATGTTTACTAAATAAAGGCACCGCCAGTACAATAAAGTAACAAAGTATCAAAGGTAAGTATAGTAAAAGT
>NW_024423834.1:0-2083 GCF_017311325.1 Ursus maritimus | reverse complement strand
TTTTTTTTTAAAGAACATGTTGTTTCCAATACTAAAGGAGCCGTCTGATGGGGGTGGGACGAGGGCGTCCTTCCTTGTCGTCATGGGTTCTATCAAGTCAGCTGTGAGCCCAGACCCCAGGCCTCCTTGTACTTCAGTTGGAGAAACCTGAATCCAGAATCCCAGGTGCCTGAACCCTCACTGGACTCCCAAGATCACATCACGGGCTATGACCTCTTCACCCCAAATCCTGTCTCAGGTGAGACTTCTGGTAATGGCAGCAGGAAGGGGTTGAATCAGTTCTTCCCCAGAAGACAATCATGAAAACTGGAGAAAAAGATTCAAAATAAATATTTGAGGGATGTCTGGATGGCTCAGTCAGGTATGTGTCCGACTCTCAATGTCAGCTCATGTCTTGATCTCAGGGTCATGAGTTCAAGCTCCAGGTTGGGCTCCACACTGGGGATGATGCCTACTTAAAACTAAGTAATTTAATAAATATTTGAAGTCACGGAAAAGTAAACGAAGACAGGCAGAAATACGAGAGAACTTTAGTCTTGAATAACTACCACTATACTGGGTGAGAAGAGCAACCTCGTAGTCTTCTTCCCTGTGGGTCTCTCCCCTTCCCCAGCGTAACTGCAACCCCAGTGGCTCAAAGGGGCAGATGACAGCAGTCACAGTGCCAAGGAGCTGGACATTCAACGGGGAAAATTTGAAAGTGAGGGAGCAGCAGAGGGTTGAGAATCAAAATCTGAATACAAGCTCGGTCAAAGTCCCCAGATGACCGCTACACTCTGCATGGCTGGGGGATGCTCAGGAGACACGGCCGAAAAAGCAGAAGAACCAGAGGGAGGTCTAGCGTTAAAGACATGCTTGTCCTGGCTGAGGGGCGCCTGGCTGACTCAGTCCGTAGAGCATGAGACTCTTGGTCTCCAGGCTATAAGTTCGAGCCTCACAATCGGCTTAGAGCTTACTTAAGAAAATAAGATCATACCGGATGAACGTATCAAAGGTCAGCCTTGGTGGCTGGCACGGCATTTGGAAGTTTAGGGGAAATCCCAGGAACAAGGCAACCACGGAGAAGGTGAGCTCCGAGATCTGAGTACAAACTGCACATCCCTGATTGACCACTAAGTCACCCGGATGGAAGGCCGCTCACTCAAGCAGCTGAGGCAGGCCTCGGACAACAGCCGTCAGCTCTGCAGGGGCTCAGGTCATAGTGGGGTCCATGCAAGTGACACACTTCTAGGGAACAAGCAGTCATCAAAAAAATAAAATGTATTCCAGATTTGCTAAAACAGAAAACTGAGGTCCACTTTGAAAGGACATATGGCCAGACATGCAAAGAAACACATTTGAGAGACACATCCTGAGAAAGTGAACAGAAAGGTATTCCCAGTGCGCCCAGATGTGGGAATCAGCACCGACGGCTCCCACGTGGCGTCGGGAACTATGTTCAAAGAACTGAATAAATATGGGTTGAAGGAATGTAAGAAAATCTTGTGATTAAATGGTGAACAGAGAGGAAATCTGAATGAAGAAGTGGAATGCACAAAGAAGACCACATAGAAATTCTGGAACGGAAAGGGAAAAATGTAATAAAAGTTCAATAGGTAAACTCCACTGAAGGCCTGGGAAGGCAGAATAAAGAATGAACGAGGTTGAGTCTAAATCCATAGAAATTACCCAATCCAAAAATCACAGAGAACAGAGATTGGAGAGAAGCAAATAAAACAGAACTGTAAAGAAACAGACCAATTAAATATATTTAGAGATCAACACTCCTCTCTCATCAATAGAGCAAGTAAGGATTAGAGGACAATAACCATACCGTGAGCCCAAACAGACCAGGAACCGGCCCTAAAACACATCTCAATAAATGTAAAGGCAGTGAAATTATAGCCTGTACTGTGCGACCACGATTAGAAATCCATCACATGCAGATCTCTGGAAAATCCCCAAATATTTGGATATCAGTCACACACGTCAAAGCCATGGGTCCTCATCACTTGGAGAAGCAATCACAGGGACGGCAGCTTTCTCTTCCCCGCACGACCACATACAGAATGAGAATGTGGGATCCGTAGATGCAACAGAAGCA
>NW_024423833.1:0-2084 GCF_017311325.1 Ursus maritimus | reverse complement strand
ATACAATATTATATTAGTTTCAGGTGTACAACATAGTGATTGGATAACTATATGTTTTCCTATACTCATCACAAGTGTAGTTACCACCTGTCACCATATACACTATTACAGTGCCATTGAGCAAATTCCTTATGCTGTACCTTTTATTCCCATGATTTATTTATTCCATAACTGGAAGCCTACAAGCATATTATACATTATAATGCTGTCTATAGGAAATTTCATCAGATATTTAAAGGTGATTGAACATTTTTTAGGTGTAGAAACTCTCATTTGTGTTTTCACGACTCATAGACCATTATATTTGTTGACTGACTTGATTGAGAACTTAATGTGCATAATGTTTCATTGTCTTCCATTAGTTTGTATAATGGAGGGATTTTTTTTGTTGTTCTCACCTTAGATTTGTGGTCTGTAAAAGTATACTGTAAAGTTATATAAAATGTAAGTTTTACCTGGGCCTGCATAAATCAAATATTTATTTTAAAACTGTAGTAATTTAACCTTGTAAACCCAAGTTAGTGACTTGGAAAAATGAATATTGTATGAGGTGAAGCACTTCTTTTTATTGCTAATTTCAGGTTACACTGGGAAACCCCTATGTGAAGGTGTAGGTTTATTAATGGTCTTCTTTGTTCTGTCTGGAATGATTTATTGATACTGTAAAACAAAGTTTATCAGTAAGACTGTGAGGTTCTGTTGGATTCTGGGGATCATGACATTGACTTTGATGTTGTTATTGTTAGCAGTTTATCATCGTTATTAGTCATTATCCCCTTATGTCCATGTTTGTATGGCAGAATAAATAAAGCCATTATACAGGTTTAATTCCAGGGATGATTTAGCATACAGCTTACTGTCTGTAGGTATTTTATTTAGGAAAAAATTTTTTAAAAGACTTAGGGTGGTACGGTTTTAAGTCCGTCTGCTTATGGCCTTTTTATATACAATTTTTTTTGGTGGTAAATTTGTGTTTTATCTTGAATGATTGATTAAAATGAATGATTCCATTTCCCATCCACGAAGTTATTCAAAAGGTATTAATGTTTTAGGTTATGCCATTCTTCTCTTATAGCAGTAATTAAAATGTCCCTCAGGTTCTTGAATGTTTTCAGCTGTAGAAAACATTTAGTACCATTCCTTTAATTTTAGTACTGAGTAAGCTGAGGCATTGAAATCAAAATTAGCAAGGAAAAGACTGTAACTGGGTCTTCTCTTTAGTCCATTGTTCTTTGCATTTTACCAAATCGTAGTCATTTTCCCAATATATGCATTATGGAAACATTGCATTTTGAATTGATATCCTTTCAGAAAAGCAGCAGATTTGTTCTTTATTTTCAGACTGTGGATTTTTAGTTTGAATTCGGGTTACCTAGTTACCCAGTTATTAAGTATTCTATCCTTTATTGTCATGACCTCTTTTGAAGTAATAGTAATGTTTCCTCCTCTTAAGAATAGGGGACTAGAAATTGAACATACTTGTTCAAGGTCACAGTGTATGTGTCGAATCAAGAGTGCTTAGATCAATTGTAGCTCTTCGGCTCTTTTGTCACCCTTTGTATTGTTAATGTAAGGTAATTCATGTGAATCATCTAGTTCTCAAGTGTGGGGACACACAAATATGTACATTATTTATCTTTGGCCTTTTATAATTTTTGTAAGTTGAAAATCTGATCTTCTTTCTGCCAGGTTTAAAACCTTTTAATGACTTCTCTGCATAATGAAACCAAAAGAACTTTCTTTGCTTTTTAATCGCTAGGTTTGGCATCTTTTCGCAGTTCATTGAACATGTCCCTCTTGTCCATGTATTTGCATATGTATTTGGCTCTCTAAAAACCTCCTCCTTCTAGGTCTCTCACCACTCCAAATCCTTTTCAAGTTTCAGATCTTTATCTGGAAAACTTCGATCTCTGTTAAAAAACAAAATTTATCTGAGTAAATTTAAAGATCAACTTGGCTTTATTTGATGATTTATGAATCTTGCATCACCCCATCTGATGAAGACTGGCTGGGTCCAGAGACTCAGAGGAGTGACCCACAGGACCAGCCAAGAGGGTCCATGGCTTCATGGAGGATAGAAATCA
>NW_024423832.1:0-2085 GCF_017311325.1 Ursus maritimus | reverse complement strand
CTTGGTTTTGGCTCAGGTCATGATCTCAGGGTCATAGGATTAAGCCCCACGTCAGGGTCCGCACGTAGCAGGGAGTCTGCTTGAGATTCTCTCTGTCTCCCCCTCTGCCCCTCTCCCTGTGCCTGCACACATGCACTCTCTCTCAAATAAATCTTTAAAAAAAACCTCAAATATGTACAAATAATAGAATTAGCAATGCGATTGTAACTATCATATTTCTCAACATAAATGGGCAACAAAATAATCTGAGAAGCATGAATTTCGACCTGGTCACTGGAATAAAACAAAAGTCATGTAAGAAGTTACCCAGTGGCCCCCATCAGCAGGGACCTGGAGGAATTCACCATGATGTCCCTATAGGCTAAGGTACCCTGCTAATACCGTGGGGTCTCCATGCTAGGACTACCCCAAATTTAAGACTCTATCAAAAGAATTTGTCATAATAGAAGGCACTTAGTACCTTGTCCTCCTGGCAGTAGTTTAGTTGTCAGTAATGGTCACTGAAAACATCCATGAAATAATTCATGGCACCTTTCTCACTTTGCACACACAAAACCTCCTATGTTAACGGGCTACGGTAGCCAAGATACACACCTGGCTACCCACCCTTCTCCTGCCTGAGACACTGTTTGTTTCCTGGCCTGACACTAACAAGTCATTCAGAAAGTCTGTCTTTCATAATTTATTAAACAAATATATTTATAGTATATATTTGTATGTATATCATGTATATTCTATAGTATATGTATAGTATATATATTAAACAAATATATGTATATATAGTACATATTTATAATATAGTATATATTTAGTGCTAGCCACAATTCCTGCCATCACAGAGCTTATAAATTAATAAAGGAGACTGTTGGGAGAGGAGGAGTGACTCTTCAGCAGTCGTCTTTCACTGGGACACAACTGTTCTGAGCGAATGCCACTAGAAATCCACCAAGAGTGAAACCACCAAATCTCCAAAGGAATAACAATATTACAAAAGAAACAAGTCTCCTTGTGTTATTCGTAACAAGCCTTCTCCTCCAGTAGCTATATTCACTTAACTCGTAAGAAATAGCCAATAATAGGATGTCAGATAATTACGCTAGTATTGTGGATGAGTAAAAAAAAAATCAGGATCCACAGGAGCTGTACAACCAAAACATAAATGCCAGAGGCCCTAAATGAGATGCTTCTAGGGTTACTGCTCTTCTTAAATTACACTGGGAATTCTCCTTTGCAGCCGAACAGCGTTGCAATGTGACACCACCATTCCTCAGTGCATGAGACGGAGGTCCTGTGGCTTCAATTATAAATGTAGAAGTTCCCCTGGTTTTCTGGAAAAGAACATCCCATGTGATAAAAATTAGTAGAGCTAATACAGGCAAAGCAGTGTCTGACATAGATTCTTGTGTATATTCTAAGCTCACTTAAGCCTGGATAAGGATTACCAAGCAAGGCCTAGCACCTTCTTTTCAATAAACAGTGATAGGCTGAGGAACTCTGCAAGGTTTTTGCAATTTTGACTTAAAAAAATTTTTTTTGACATTTTAAAAGTATGGTTTGAGTGTGCTGTAAGTTTTCAAAAAAAAAATATCCGTAGTTTCATCACCAAAAGACAACCAGTCTTATCTTGGTGAGTATTTGTTTCTGTATTTTAAAAAATATTTCTTATACTAACCTCCTAAACATATACAAAAGTAGGTGGGATAGTATAATGGAACTTGTAACCTCTCTAAATTAACAATTGTCAAATCCTAGTTGATCTTACTGTATCTGCCACCTCACCACCTCCCTCCCCTGCCCTGCTCTGTCCTATGATTATTTTTGAAAGCAGATCCCAAATTTCAATATGTATTTAAGACTCCATTAAAAGAATTTTTTAGAATAGAAATAGTAGATGGTACCCAGTACTTTAGCTATCTAGCAAATTAATAGTAACTTATGTTATTTAATGTATAATCAACAGTTATATTTCTTAATTTTTATTAATTTTTATGTTGTGATAAAATACATATAATATAATCTCTACCTTCTTAGGAATTTTTAAAGCATTTTTTATTTATTTTTTTTTTTAAGATTTTATTTATTTAT